>NC_037672.1:34585189-34885189 GCF_003255815.1 Theropithecus gelada
ACGCCATTCTCCTGCCTCAGCCTCCCGAGTAGCTGGGACTACAGGCGCCCGCCGCCTCGCCCGGCTAGTTTTTTGTATTTTTTAGTAGAGACGGGGTTTCACCGTGTTCGCCAGGATGGTCTCGATCTCCTGACCTCGTGATCCGCCCGTCTCGGCCTCCCAAAGTGCTGGGATTACAGGCTTGAGCCACCGCGCCCGGCCAGGTACAGTGATTTTAAACAGTGTGTATGGGAGGCATTTTGCAGTATCTGGAGAATTTGGCAGTATCTGGAGACATTGCTGCTTGTCACACTTTGGGGAAAGGGAAGTTGCCATGAGTATGTACAAGTTAAAACTAGGGATTGCAATTCAAGGTGAGATTTGGGTGGGGACACATAGACAGAGCCAAAACATACTGCTTTCAAAAGTATATGTACCTATGTTTAGATAAAATTTTAATTAAGAATAAATATTTTACTTTAAAACTTGCCAAGAAATAAGTATCAAGAACCAGAAAAGGATCTGGAACTTAACCTACTTCTTTTTTTAACTTTTATTTTAAGTTCAGGGTTACAAGTGCATTTGGGTTCCATAGGTAAACTTTTGTCCCGAGAGTTTCTTACACAGATTATTTCATCACCCAGGTATTAAGCCTAGTACCCATTAGTCATTTTTCTCGATCCTCTTCCTCCTCCCACCCTCCACCCTTCGATGGGTCCCAGTGTGTGTTGTTCCCCTCTATCTGTCCATGTGTTCCCGTCATTTAGCTCATTTATAAGTGAGAAAATGCAGTATTTGGTTATTTGTTCCTGTGTCAGTTTGCTAAGGTAGGCCTCCAGCTCCGTCCATGTCCCTGCAAAGGACAAAACAATAATGAAGCATGATCTCATTCTTTTTGTGGCTGCATAGTATTCCATGGTGTATATGTAGCACATTTTCTTTATAAAGTCTATCATTGGTGGGCATTTAGGTTGATTCTTTGATATTATGAATAGTGCTGCAAGCTAACAAGTGTGGCTATCACAGTTCCATGGATGATGGTAGAAAACATGAGACTCCTGGGTAAGCGATAAAGCACAGTTTATTACTCGAAAAAATAGTACTAGACAAAGTATTAACATTTTCTTCACTCGTTCTCAGAGGTTCAGTTCCCATAGGATGAGACAGAGAGGGCCAGATAGTCTGCTTAAAGGTGGGTTGTGTTCCCTGCATTTGCAGAACTCAAATCTTTTATAATGAACAGCGAGCATGCTTGTTCTTTGTGCTGGAAATGACTATCTCTGTCTTGAAAGACAGCTAGAAAATCTGCCCTTTGCTCCAGACATGTGCACTATCTCTCTCCCAAGGCTGTTAACTATATGAACATCTTGAAACTTTAGTCTAAGACAAAGTACAGTCATTACTTTAGGCTCACAAGATGTACAGAAACCCAAGAAACTTATAGACAATTGTTTCTCATAGAAGCAAGTCAACATATCATTAATCCAATCTGTTTCATAGATACAGTATTATCTCAGGGCAAAAACACAGTTAAATTTACTTTGCTATATGTTTAATTTTATATCAGGGATTATTTGAAGTATTCAGAAAAATTCTAGCCAATAATGTATTAAATACCTAATATCAATAATATTCTATGAAAAAATGTCGGAAATTTTGTTATTGATGCAATCAATACATTTAGCAATGAATTTCAAAACCCACATGTTATTAGCTAAAACTCTTTTGAAAGACATAAACATAAATAAAACAGCTTAAGATTAACAAGTAAGCAGTGATCTATAAGAAAGAATAAACAGTTGTCTCACTGAAACCCACTGCAAAACCTGTAATATTGGAATAAAACAAGGAAATAACAACACTCTTCAGACTTTCTTTATTTCTTAATTGTGTTCTCTTTGGATATTAGTTTCATAGTATCATTCTTTTCTCATTCATAAGACAAAATATATCTGATTTTCCATTGTATCGATCAGGTGCAAGGTGAACACCTCACAATGTCCAGCTACAACAACCCAGAGACAGACCTGAACTCTCCATCCACACAAAAAAATTCAGATATAGAAAAAAAAAAATGATTTAGCCCCTTGTGGGCTAATTGACTCTGCAGTGCTTAGAGATGTGGAATATGGTGAGATGTAGTTTACACTCCTCAAAATGAAATCCAGGGTGCCTACTCTGTAATTTTGTTGGTAGAGAAGAAGGGAAAAAAAGAGGCAGTCTTCAGAATCATGGGGTAGGCTAGACCTAATAATTGCCTTCTTCATATTCCTATTGTCCCTGTTAGTATGTAATTTTTTTTATAATTTTGAATGTAGGAAGTAAAAATTGCCCTAACCTTGCTGCCATTAAAGAGGAAAAAAAATAGTGATTTGCATCTTTTCTATCCTAAGCGACATTCTCTGCCACAAAATAATTATGTTGTCATTCTAAGTAGCATAATATTATGTGGCTTAGATACTCTCTCAGTCATGGAGTATAAATTAGTAACAATACCATTTAAAATGTAAAATGTATTTTTCATTTTATAAAAATTTATTTTCATAATTGAAATAGTTTTGGTTTGTTTATTTGTTTTGGTCAGACTGGGTGGTCAGCGATCAATTTGAGAATCTGAAAAAAATAACTATACACATAAAAAAGTATCATATCATGCAATTTATAGAAGAACTAAAGCGTATTTATAGATTCCTTAGAATGCCATCAAATCTAAGATGAGAAATCCCATGTTATATTGGTATTTAAGCCCTATAAAAATAACATTGTCTGTCTCATTTATTGCTGTAAGCCTAGAAACTAGTCATAATAATTATTATAGCTCATTTAATAGTTACTACATTCATGTTATAAAAGATTATGATTATTCACATTTTATATCTGAGAAAGCTAAGACTGAGATTTATAAAGAATATTAAATTGATTTCTTAACAAATTACTTAGATGTATAGCTATGTGGGCATATACCATTTCAGGTAAAAAATTAAGATCACATGTTATATTGATAGTCTATTACTATGTTTGTAGATAAATTTTTAGGTTATGAAATCAATATATCCTCTGTAATTCTCTAGTACAGTAAGATCATACCTGATCAATTCATTTGTATATTTCTTGGCAATATATTAAGATAATAAAATGGCCCATAGTGAAACTGTAATATGGTAATAATCTATCTATATATATGTATATGTAGTTTTTACCATGTTGCAGCCATTTACTCAATTAGTAAGCAAATATTTAAAACAGTAGAAAAGTAGTGCCAGGCTCAGTACTATTGATATCAAATAGCCTCATCAAAATTCCCTTTTGTACAAAATATTGACTTACTTTTTAGTTCACTTCTGCGACTAAACAAAATTACTTACATGTTACAAATACTATAACTCTAAAACAACAATTTCAAAATACATAAAGGTTGATATACGTGACTCCAACTGTTACTATTCTCCAAACTTAAAAGCTACAGAATTTGCTTAATAATGCACTTTATAATATAATAGATGCTTACAAGGTAAACTTTGGGCCATAATATAATCTGTTGAATTTACATATGCATATATTATATTTGGGTATTTAAAGGTCCCTTGTATACAAAATTTTCTCATTATTTGGCTTTTTGGGACTAGCAATACAGCACAATACCCTTGAAAGCCTTTACTTTAGTACTATGTGTGTGTGTGTATACATATATATACTCAATTATAATTTCTGCTCTCTTATTTTTGCTTGTACTTAAATTCATTCCTTTATTTTATTTTTTATTTTTATTTTTATTTTTTTTTTTTTTGAGAGGGAGTCTCGCACTGTCGCCCAGGCTGGAGTGCAGTGGCCGGATCTCAGCTCACTGCAAGCTCCGCCTCCCAGGTTTAGGCCATTCTCCTGCCTCAGCCTCCCTATAGCTGGGACTACAGGCGCCCGCCACCTCGCCCGGCTAGTTTTTTTGTATTTTTTAGTAGAGACGGGGTTTCACTGTGTTAGCCAGGATGGTCTCGATCTCCTGACCTCGTGATCCGCCCGTCTCGGCCTCCCAAAGTGCTGGGATTACAGGCTTGAGCCACCGCGCCCGGCCCATTCCTTTATTTTAATCCCTCAAATATAAATGGGAAATGTTTTCTCTTTTAAGTTTACTAATCTCCTCTGCAAAATATAGCCCTCGCATATATTGTTCAGCTAGAGGAATAAAAGATGAAGTGAGTTTGGAGAAGTACTGGACCTTAAAACATACTTTTAATTTTAAATGACCTTAAAGCATACTTTTAATTTTGTGTCTCTGCTTTGCTTTTTAATTTCCTCTCATGTGATCATTGGTCCATTGAAACTCCTGATGATTTTTTGATTACATTTGCTTAAGGATTAAGAACCTGTCTCACAGTTTAGTGGTTTGTCTTGCAATTTGATTGGAAAAACACTGAAACAAATAAGCAAAACTAATAGCGTAGCACACACACATGCACACATGTGTATGAACACATACACATTCCAGTAGTTTGCTCAGTTCTAGTAAGTATATCCACCTGTCTACAGAAATATGTTTTCTTTATTTAGATATACATCATACCACCCAAATAAAATCTATTAAGAAATGCCTTATCTGTCATCTACACATCAAATTGACTATAAAAATCAAACAAATATAGTTTTTAGGAATGCAAAATTTAGGATAATTTTCTGGGAGATAAAAATGGAACTCACTATGTGACACGTTGACTTCTACATGTTTTTATTCAGGTGAAGAAGTTCAGTTGGCAGTTAGATACATGGGACAAAAAGATCTGGGAAAGTACAAAGAGCAAGTAACTTAAGAGAGAAAGGCATTTAAATTGGAAATAGAGTGGATGAATATAAGCCCCAGCAGAAGAAACCATATTTAAGAATCAGTGAGATTCTAAAATGTATTTAAAAATAGCAGCATAGTTGAATAAGAAAGCACACATTTCTGGGAGTGAAGAAAAGCCATCGAAAGAAACTTTCAAGATTTGGCATAGACTTCAAGTAGAATGCATAGTGAATAGGGATTGGCAGTTAGAGGATTAGACAGCCTTAGCAAGAGCCTTTTCAGAGTTTGGAAGACTACATTTAACGTTTCATAGAAAGGTAAAAAGTCACTAACGAACCATTCGCTAAGACAGAGATGAGCAGTCAAATCCTCCATGATGCCATCCTTGATTCTTCCAGGATTCATAAATTCAAGAGAAGCGAGAGGCCAGAATGGGCTAGAAAATATAAAGTGCGCAAGAGATAAAAGGCAAATAATTAAAGAAGATGATTTTTACCCGAATTATCTTATTTCTCCAACACTATCGATCATCTGTATCAAATAATATAACTATGTAGTTTTATATATTGTTCAATAATATTTTGCACATCAGCCTTCTCTTCACAAATAGATGGAGCTTTTTAAAGAAGAGTTTATTTTTCGTTTACTAATATATGTATCCCCAAATCAATTGTAAAGCTATCATAGGATGGGTGCCAGTAGGATTTCTCCAAATTTGGACTATTGTTGTGAATCTGAGACAGAAGAATGTGGGACAAATGAAGTCGATATTAATAACTGAAGTATAATTTAGAATTATGCATCCCAAACTAGAAAGTGAAAGACTCTTACATGCTAAACACTGTCGACCAAAAAATAATAATAATGATAAATGGTGATATGGCTTGGTTGTGTCTCCACCCAAATCTCATCTTGAATTGTGGCTCCCATAATCTCTACATCTCGTGGGAAGGACCTGGTGGGAAGTAATTGAATCATGGGGGTGAGTTATTCACTATCTAATGGTAGTGAATGGGTCTCACAAGATCTGATGGTTTTATAAAGGGCAGTTCCCCTGCACACAGTCTCTGGCCTGCTGCCATGTAAGATGTGACTTTACTTCTCTTTCTCCTTCCACAATGATTGTGATCCATGTGGAACTGTGAGTCCATTAAACCTATTTTTCTTTATAAATCACCCAGTCTCTGGTATTTATTCATAGCAATATGAAAACTATGTAATATTTTGTAATATAATGTAATACTATGTAATATAAATGGCAAACTGTAGCAAACATAACCCTTGTCCCACCAAAATTATGGAGATACAGAAATTTAGATAAGTAAATAAACAATTCTAATAAAATGTTGTGATAATTATAATGAGGGAAGACAAGATACTGAGAAAACACATGGGAGACATATCTACCAGGGATTTAGAAGTGGGGGGCTGGCTCGGGAGTGGTCTGAGAAAACCACCTATTGGGAGTGGTAGCTAAACTAAGACCAGAATGGTAAATAGGATCTAGGCAGACAAGTGAATGGAGTGTGTGTAGGTATGTGTGTGTTTCTGTGCATATATACAGTATGCGTAGAAAAGTAGGATTTGCACAGAGGATGTGCTAGGCAAAGGAGAGATTCTTGATGAAAGCATATAAGTGAGAGAGAATAAACCATATTGATACATTAGTTCAGTATAGCTGACGTGAATAATGTGAGAAGAATAAGAGATGATGCAAGAGAGACTTCAGGAAAGACCCTACAAAGTTTATTAGGTAATTTTCAATTTCACTTTAAGGGTAATGGTGTGTGATCAAAGAGTTTATATATATATATGTTCTGGAATACATATGCAGAACTTGCAGGTTTGTTAAATAGGTATACATGTGCTATGGTGGTTTGCTGCACTCATCAACCCATTATCTACATTATGTATTTCTCCTAATGCAATCCTTCCCCTAGTCCCTCACCCCACCGACAGGCCCCAGTGTGTGATGCTCCCCTCCCTGTGTCCATGTGTTCTCATTATTTAACTCCCACTTATGAGTGAGAACATACAGTGTTTGATTTTCTGTTCCTGTGTTAGTTTCCTGAGAATGATGCTTTCCAGCTACATCCATGTCCCTGCAAAGGACATGAACTCATTCTTTTTTATGACTGCATAGTATTCCAGATTCTCTTTATCCAGTCTATCATTGATGGGCATTTAGATTGGTTCAAAGTATTTACTATTGTGAATAGTGTTTCAGTAAAGATAGGTGTGCATGTGTCTTGATAGTAGAATGATTTATAATCCTTTGAGTATATAACCCATAATGGGATTGCTGGGTCAAATGATATTTCTGTTTCTAGATCCTTGAGGAATCGCCACACTGTATTCCACAATGGTTGAAGTAATTGACACTCTCACCAACAGTGTAAAAGCATTCCTACTTCTCCACATCCTCTCGAGCATCTGTTGTTTCCTGACTTTTTAATGATCACCATTCTAACTGTCTTGAAATGATATTTCATTGTGGTTTTGATTTGCATTTCTCTAACGACCAGTGATGATGAGCTTTTTTCATATCTTTGTTGGCCACATAAATGTCTTATTTTGAGAAGTGTCTCTTCATATCCTTTGCTCACTTTTTGACGGAGTTGTTTGTTTTTCTCTTGCAAATTTGTTTAAGTTCCTTGTAGATCCTGGATATTAGTCATTTGTCAGATGGATAGATTGCACAAATTTTCTCCCATTCTGTAGGTTGTCTGTTCACTATTATGATAGTTTCTTTTGCTGTGCAGAAGCTTTTTAGTTTGATTAGACATCATTTGTCAGTGCTGGCTTTCATTGCTATTGCTTTTGGTGTTTTAGTCATGAAGTTTTTGCCCATGCCTGTGTCCTGAATGGTATTGCCTAGGTTTTCTTCTAGGGTTTTTATAATTTTCGGTCTTATATTTAAGTCTTTAATGCTCCCTGAGTTAATTTTTGTGTAAAGTGTAAGGAAGGGGTTCATTTTCAGTTTTCTATATATGGCTAACCAGTTTCCCCAACACCATTTATTAAACAGGGGATCCTTTCCCCATTGCTTGTTTCTGTCGGGTTTGTCAAAGATCAGATGGTTGTAGATGGGTGGTGTTATTCCTGAGGCCTCTGTTCTTTTCCATTGATCTATATATCTGCTTTGATACCAGTACTGTGCTGTTTTGGTTACTGTAGCCTTGTAGTATAGTTTGAAGTCAGGTAGTGTGATGCCTCCAGCTTTGTTCTTTTTGCTTAGGATTATCTTGGCTGTACAGGATCTTTTTTGGTTATATACGAAATTTACAGTAGTTTTTTTTTTTTTTCTTCTAATTCTGTGAGAAAAGTCAACAGTAGCTTGAAGAGGATAGCATTGAATCTATAAATTACCTTGGACAGTATGGCCATTTTCATGATATTGATTCTTCCTATCCATGAGCATGGAATGTTTTTCCATTTGTTTGTGTCCTCTCTTATTTCCTTGAGCAGTGGTTTGTAGTTCTCCTTGAAGAGGTCCTTCACATCCCTTGTAAGTTGTATTCCTAGGTATTTTATTATCTTTATAGCAATTGTGAATGGGTGTTCACTCATGATTTGGTTCTCTGTTTGTCTATTATTGATGTATAGGAATGCTTGCAATCAGGCAATGGAAAGAGATAAAGTGTATTCAAATAGGAAGAGAGGAAGTCAGATTGTCTCTGTTTGCAGATGACATGATTGTATATTTAGAAAACCCCATCTTCTCAGCCCCAAATCTCCTTGCATTGATAAGCAACTTCAGCAACGTCTCAGGATACAAAGGAAAGCAAAAGAAAAAATGCAGTTGAAAACATTGGAACTAGTAATTAAATAAGGACACAATATAAATCTTTTCATATTACAAAGTGTATTTAAAGCACCTAATGTCTTAAATAACATTTACTTTACAGAGTTTTTTGATAATTAAATGATATAAACTTGTTTCTCACCAGTGTATTACTGAAAAGATACAAACATTCATAAGTATTCAGAGAGTAAGGTTTTCTTTCTTTCTTTCATTAACAATATGTAGAACACCTTCAGAGAATGAGAGCACATCGATGTCCTTGAAATTATGATAGAAAGTTGCAAAAAAGCATAATTACCTTCAGAATGAATTTTGAACATAACTATTACTCTAAAATCACATCACACAACAGCCCTTTACACACATTACATAATATGAACAGTCAGAATAGAGGCAGAGAGCTTCTTTCACTGAGCTAAATAAAAGAATGAGTAGTAGTAAATAGTTGTACATAATGAGACCTAAGCCTTTCCTAATCCTTTTATAATGAAAAAATGCTTGGATTTTGTTAACAATGCTTTGAAAAATAATATATAATTAATTCTCTTAAGGATTTCAGCAAAATGAATTTTTCTGTGCTCAGATGCAAATATGAAATTTCTGGACCAGGCGCGGGGGCTCACGCCTGTAATTCCAGCACTTTGGGAGGCCAAGGCTGGCGGATCAGAAGGTGAGGAGATTGACACCATCCTGGCTAACATGGTGAAACCCCATCTCTACTAAAAACTACAAAAAAAATCTAGCCGGGGGGGTTGGCAGGCGTAGTCCCAGCTACTCGGGAGGCTGAGGCAGGAGAACGGCGTAAGCCCTGGAGGCGGAGCTTGCAGTGAGCTGAAATCTGGCCACTGCACTCCAGCCTGGGCGACAGAGCGAGACTCGGTCAAAAAAAAAAAAAAAAACTACTAACAAGAAAGGGGTAAAATAAACATCTGGGGATGCATTTTTCCCAGTGGAAATACAAAAAAAAAAAAAAAAAAATTGACTCCATAACGGAATAAAATTTCAACAGCATATACCTTTAGTTACTCTATTGGAAGCATGCATTTATAAATTTTACATAACTAAGGTGCTGTTTTAAAATGTTTGAGCTGTTCTCTTATGCTAATTTTACTGTCAATATTTTCCAGTTATCATTACAGCATTACCTTATATTAAGCCACCTTTTTCATTAAATACATGGCATATGTTACCCAGTATTTTGAAAGCCTCTCAGCCTCTGAAGAGACTGAAAAATTATTTGATCTCTTTTGTTCCGTGGAGATGTTTGATACCTTTCTGACATATAACCAGAATAAACTGCCAACTTGGCCAACACTTCTGTATGTAATACTATAATAACTGTATTATAATGTTTATTATATAACTATTATTATCACTATCATAATTCCATAATGAGAAGATAGTTATTCTTTTACTCAATTTAGAATAGTCAAGTTGGATTCAAGATACTAGCGACAACAGTGTTGTGAATATAGTAAATAAAAATGTGTTGTACATTTCAAAATTACCACAAGAAATAAGTATTTGAGGTAATGTATGTGTTAATTACCTTGATTTCATTATTCCATGCTGTATTTATAAATCATAACATCACTTTATGCTCCATAAATACATATAACTATAATTTGTCAATTTATAGTTTTAAAAATTTATAAAACGATGCTACTCTCAAAAATTTAGAATTCTATTCTGCTCAAAAAACAAACCTAGATCTTATTTCTAAAATACAACCAAAAGTATAATTAAAGTGTATAACTATTCTTTGTATGCCATTTACTAACTGTATTTCATTCAAATTATTTTCTCAATCTTCTAATTCTTCAATCTTATAGTCTATCTACTGTGGTTGTTGTTATGAGGCAAGCAAACACCAGATGGACACAGTTTATTTACACCTAATAAGGTTTTTGAGACACAATTCTTGGCTCAAATTATGTAGATTGTTGGCATAAGGATAACAATGTATATTCCCTTGGATCAAATATATACAGAAATTTTAGATCTTATTGACTGACAATTTTAATTACACAATAGTGGGAAATGAGCATTAACAATTCTAGAGTGTATGTGTCCATGCGCTCAGTGCAAGAACTTTACTTGGATGTTACATCCCTACCCCAGTCTTACTGACTTCATTTATGGTAATTCATTTCATAAGCTTACTCTGGGTTAAGACTATTTCCATTGTTTATTTGTTTGTTTGTTTTTAACCACAGAAAACAATCTTATTTAGTAAGGTTTTTCCCTTAAAAACATTGAAAAATAGGTAAAAGAGGACATATTTTGGGCTATATCCCCCCCTTGGATTATTTTTAAATCTTCCTTATTATTGAATCCAGGCTTTCTACTGGAAAAAATACATTCTACACACCACAGCCTTGTGTGGTGTGTAAACAACTTGTCTAGTCATAGCATTTGTATTAACCCTTGTCATACTGCCCTAAAGAGCTATCTGAGACTGGGTAAGTTATGAAGAAAAGAAGTTTAATTGACACATAGTTCTGCAGGCTATACAGGAAACATGGTTTGGGAGGCCTCAGGAAACTTACAATCATGGCAGAAGGCAAAGGGGAAGGGAGCACACCTGCACGTGTAGAGCAGAAGGAAGAGAGGAGTCAAAGGGTAAGTGCTACACAATTTCAAAGGACCAGATCTCATGAGAACTCACTCATCATCATGAGAACAGCAAGGGAGAAATCTGCCCCCAGGATCCAATAATCTCCCACCAGGTCCCTCCGCCAACACTGAGGATTACAATTCAACATGAGTTTTGGGTGGGGACCCGGAGCCAAACCATATTACCATTCATCTATTCAAAATGCTTTAAAGAAATATTAGCCATATGATTGTGACTGTCCTGATTAATAGTCATAAAACAAATCTCTGTTATTCGCTAAAAAGTTTCTTACATGTATCATTGGGATGCTCTTAGAGTCTATAAGAAGCCTAGGTTTTAAGCTGAACCCCCAAATATCACTCTCTAAATCTGATTAAAATGTGTCTAACTACATTTTGATTCTATTAAAGGGATAATATATGAGGCTCACTGCCTCTCAGTATTTTGAAAGTATTGCATATTGTAAATTCCTAGTGTATAGAATAAAACAATTATAATCATGTTATCTCAATGTCACAATTTATTTAATAGATTATATTACAAAGAGGAAATTCAAAACTCACAAGTAGCTATGCCCAAATAGTGAAAAGTTATGCCAAATCAGAAATAAAATTTTCCTAGTCTATCCACTGAGATTCGCCATCCATTCAGGCATTTAATTCTCAAGAAAAAGGTTGTCAATTTTATAGTTAGAAAGATTAATTGCAGATCATTCTCTCCTGACCAAAAATTACAATTATGCAAGTTCTTTTGGATCTATAAAAAACTATCTGTGGAACCTTACCTCTCTCTGGCTCCATTTTTATCCTTTTATCCAGGCAGATGACAGGTAATTGCTAAAATAGATAACTTCTATAAAGATCACAATATGCTTTTCAATTTTCACTGCAGTTAGAAATTTTCTCTTTCATCCTAAGGTCCTAGAGGGGATTCAAATCATTTACTTAGGCATTCATTTAGTAGCTACTTCGAAAACATAATTACATACTGAGATTATTAAACTTTATGTACACCATACAAGCTATCCAAGGTCTTAATTTTAATATCTACAGTTGCTACATCATAAGTGTCATATAAACCAAAAATTCAGTCTTTATTTACCTGTAAAGAACAAAAAGGGGACTATCTTAAAACATGATTTTTATATCTACAGTTGGTTCCCCAAATAGTATATATCTTTTTACTTAACCTGAAACGTGTATTCAACTATAAGAGACAATTGTCTTTCTTCTACAACTCACATGCTACAGAAATAATTTCATTGCTAGACTTTCACTTTCTTCATAAAGTTGAAAAACAAATTATACAATAGCTTATTTAGTTGAATCTAATATATATGTGCATATATATGTGTGTGTATATATATATATTCACATACTAAACTTCCCCAAATCAACACTTACCTTACAGTCAATGTAAAAAACGAATTTTTACCAGCCATCCGGGTATTAAATTGCTTCATTCCTTGAAAATGTCAACACTTAACTCACCTTTGAAGTACAGAGTTTATTTATTTATTTTTTTAAGAGAGAGAGGGTCTTGCTCTGTTGCCCAGACTGGAGTGCAGTGGCTTTATCTTGGGTCACTGCAACCTCTGCCTTCCAGATTCAAGTGATTCTCCTGCCTCAGCTTTCTGAGTTGCTGGGATTATAGGTGTCTGCCACCATGCTCGGCTAATGTTTCTATTTTTAAGTAGAGACCAGATTTCACCATGTTTGCCAGGCTGATCTTAAACTCCTGATCTCAAGTGATCTGCCCACCTTGGCCTCCCAAAGTGCTGGGATTACAGGCATGAGCCACCACGCCCAGCCATAATATTTCCATTCAACAAAACTTTTCACATAGTCAATACTGACTTCTCAAAGCAGAATTTCTTCTGCTTGATTCCCCGTGTGTTTCTTGCGGCTGGAGTGGAAGCACATAATCTGGGATCCCTCAATCAGGGAAGTCTATGCTTTATATTTTTGGACTTGAGAAATATAGAGAAACAAGATATATGAGGAAGAAAGTATACACAGTTCTGATCATTTTTGTATATGAGGTTTAAAATAGCATCTCTGCAGCCAGTAACAGTAACAGAGTTTGTGTCCAGTCTCCAGTATCAGTACTACATGTGTCATCTCCCCTAATTCACTGGTGTACAGCCTGGGGGATTTCACTGGATCCATTCAATTTCTGTAGCTCTCGTGAGTATGTAGCACACAAACATGGTTTTCATGATCTCCTATAGAGCCTGTTTGTTACCTAGTATTTTGTGATTAATTCTCCTTCTGTTTTAAAAAGGCAAACCTGGAACCTATTTCTCACCAGATTTTCATCTTGTTTATATTAGATGAAGCATATGTAATTGAACTTGGATCCCTGATTATCTCTGTAAAAATAACTTAAAAATGATTATACTTTGTAATGTTACAGGACACTTAGACTATGGCATGTCATATGGCATAAAATGTAATATTTGGCAATGTAGTTATCAAATAGTTCAGAATACTTAAAGAATTTCTAAGAATTTATAAGGCCCAGAGGGAGTTTCGTGAACAATTTATGAATTGAGAACTGTCATTCAAATTCTGAAGATATATGTGTCATAGCTGCTGGCTGTTTTGCAAAAGAAGTTGTTAAACATCTAATAACATCTAATTCAACTAGCATAAACATTTTAAAGTAAGTCTAATCAAATCAAAATTAAAAATTATAGTCCAAAATTCTTCAATATGCCTTGAATTTTCCTAGTTTCATCCATAAAATTCAATATGGGAAATAAATCAGGATTTTTAAGCCTTAAATATATACAATATATAAAAAGATTTTTTTTCAATTTTATGGTTTGAAAATGAAAGAGGTGCAAGACATAGACTATCACTGAAGAGAAATATATATGAAAGAGCAAAGTCAAAACAGAGACAAACACAAGGTCACAAAAGTAATTTGGAACCTCTTGATTCTATATGCAGGGCAAACATCAAATACAGTCTAGCTTCTAGTCAGGTTAACATAAAACTCTGCACTAAGACTCTATTTCCTTTAGTTCATATTACCTGATACAATATGTTTAGATTTCAACAAAAATTTACAAAGCATGTTATAAGGCAAGATAAAATATGATGTCAAGAGAAGAAACAAGAATCGCAACCAGACTCAGCTATAATACAGAAACTGAAATTTTCAGATGGGAAATTTAAAATATCTATAAATAATATGGTAAGAGTTCTAATTTAAAAGGTAGACAACATGCAAAAATAACAGATGGATAATGAAAGTATAGAGCTGGAAACCCTAAGAAGAAATACACAAGAAATGTGAGAAATGAAGAATGCCTTTGATGCTCATTCTTAGGAAAAATAAACAGAAAATACATACATTGTCAAATCAGAAGCGAAATGAAATGAAATGAAAAAGGAGTCATCACTACTGACCCCATGGCTGTGAAAGTATAATAAATGATATTATGATTATCTCCATGTCCAGAAATTTGATAATTTAGAAGAAATAAACCAATTCCTTAAAAGACAAAAAGTGACAAAACTCACACAAGGTGAAATAGATAATCTGGATACATCTATACCTATTAGAAAAATTGAATTGATAATAACTTTCCCAAATAATTTTCTTTTCTTGAATGAAACCCAGATAACATGAAGTTTGTCTATACAAATTCAGACAACCTTAAAGATATTGTGAGGAAAGAAAAGATAATTCGCTTTTTCTATGCAAAGACATGGCAGCACATAAATATATATTTTAGAATTTCTGAGTGCGTTTGTTTTTTGAATCATTGTTGAAAATGTATTAGCCAATAACTTTTAAAGAACTTTTTTTTTTAGCTTGACCATTTGATTACTAATCAAAGGGTGGATGGCATCACTAATTATATGCTAAACTTTCCTAAGGAAAAATAATGAGAGTTTATAAGAAATCAAAAGATTTTGAAAGTGGATATTTGTGAGCTCTGAGTGTTGCTAGTTTCCTATTACTATAAAAACAAAATAAATTACCACAACTTATGGCAAACTCTATTAGTGGCTTAAAACAGCACAAATGTATCATCTTACAGTTGTGGAGGTCAGAAGTCCAACATTGTCTCCCTGGGCTAAAATCAAGATGCCAGCACACTGATTTTTCTTTCTGGAGACTATAGGGGAACATTGATTTCCATGTTCGCTCAGGCACTGGAAGAATTCAGCTCCATCCAATTGTCCTGAGGTCTTTTCTGTGCTGCCATCTCTTTTGCCTCTTCTTTCATTGTCACTTTTCTGTACTCACTTTTTTGCCTTCCTTTTTCACTTGTAAGGACCCATGTGACTACTTTAGACCCATCTGGATAATCCAGGATACTCTCTCTGCTTTAAGGTCAATTTACTAGCAATTGATTCCATCTACAAGCGTAATTTTCTACTGTGTAGTGTTGACATATTCACAGACTTGACACCAGGAATTGGAATGTGAACATCTTTGGGGACGTGAAAAGCTACCACATCAAGCTTTTCAAAAAAATATTAGTGGCTCTTATATCACTTTTCACAGAGACTTTTTTTTTTTTTAGAAACTTAAACTGAAGATAATGAACACAACAGAGAATAAGGCCATGCTGGGAAATAGACTCACACTTAGTGGCTTTTGGAACTGATGGTGCATAGCCTCATGAAAGATTTTTACTGTCTTCTCATTTAACTTACTACCCCTTTTACTGGTTTATTGAAGGATCTGGCTTCATGGGATGCAAAACAGGAACAATTTAATCTTTTCCTACCCCAGGTATTAGATGACTCGTGTTAAAACTCTTCTTCTTATGTCTGGATAGTAAATCCAGCAGAACCAGAGCCTTTAAAATCATATTCAAGCATTAATCATTTTACTTTAAGTATTATAATACCTATCCCAAGTACATTTCAAATTTGCGATGTTGTTGTCAAAATTTGCCAATGGATAAAGATATGTATTTTTATATATACAGAGATATATTTTTCACATTTCCTTAAAATGCCAAGCTTTGAGGTTCAATGTTTAATCACTAACAATATAATATGTAAGTTATATTTCTTAATTGGTTATAACACATAGAACTTATGAGGATAAACCTGATATGTATAGCAAGCTAAATGCTGAAAGTCTATTTAGTGTCACTCATTTAGCATATATTATAACATGACAAACAAGTGGAATGATTAAAAGGGCACTGGATTCACAATCTGGGTCATTATCTGGCTCTGTGTCTTCGTAGTTTAGTGCCCTTGAGCAGCTCTTAAATATTTCTATGACTCGATTTTCTTAATTGTAAAAGAAGGTAATGATATAACCAAGCTATAGGGTGGTAGAATGTACTGTTGAAGTACTACATCGAAAGGCATAGAAGAATATGTGGAATATAATATACACTACCTGGTAATAAGATCTTTGGTTTTTATTGTGTTTGCTTGTTTTTAAAATACATATTCACTTCAGTTTTTAAATAGAAGTATAGAGAGTTGGCATTCATACACTGACTGGACTAATGCTGAATATATGTATATATATATTCTACATATGTCATGTGTATCTATCCATATATATGTATACATATATATCATAGCAGAGCTACACTCTTTCACATATCAATAAAACTTAAAAGAATAGGAAATAGACACATGCATAAGAAATATTTTATTTTGACTACTGGAAAAAAAGAGGAATTCTTTCAATAAATGGTAACTTATTCATTGTCTATAACAGTTAAAATTGTGTATAACATGGTTGTACTAGTCATGCTTGTTTTCATTTCAGCCTTTAAAATAATTAAAACATACTAAGATAGATTATGAAATGTTAATGGAACTTAATAAATAGCAATTTTCTACTCTTTCCTTATAATGTTATTTTAAATTATGTTTGTCTCAAATAAGAGAATTTTAATAAAATCACTGAGCTCAAAAAAGGAAACAATAATGTAATATATTTATCATTTGTCACATGCGTCTGCTTATTGCTCATGGTATGAAGCATTACAGAAAAAATTATTTGACATAGAAACTGAAGGAAATGTATGAAATAGTTTTGTGTGTGTATATATGTATATATACATATATATATATATTATGAACACTTTACTTCTTTAATTTAAGCCTTAATTAAACCTTTTTTGCTTTTAATGGGAAGCTTGAGTCTGAATAAGTAATAATATCATAAGTCCACTGGGCAGAGAGCCTGGGACAAGACAATAAGTGCAGGCTAAGCAACTTAATTTAAATTTGCAAGTAGAGAGGTATAAAATCCAAGACCATGATAAATCCAAGACAAATGAGAGAATTGGTATGAACTTAAAGAATTAGACCTTGGCTAAGTCTCTTTCGGGCTTTCAGAGTTTCATTTATTAAATCAATAAATCTAGGGAAATAAAACTTGACTTAACTCAGATATTATAGGAACTCTTAAAAGCTTTCAAAACCACTAATTAGAAGTGTGCTATTAAAATTGCACAACTATCTATGCTCATCTAGTGCCTCTTATTTGTATTAAGATAACCTTATAAGTAGACAGATTAAGAAATTGTCAGGTGTATCATGAATCTAGTAGTTTTGTGGATGACAATGAAAGTAATAGCTAGCATTTATTATGTGTTTTATATTATATGTATTGCAGATATTGTGCACAGTACAAGCAATTCAAAAATCTTTTATTTGAATTTTCACATGAAGGCTTAGAAAGATAATATAGCTTATCCAAAGTTATAGTGATTGAATTGGGATTCACCTCCTGCTGACACCATAATCTGAACTTTTTAATCATAATTGAGAAATGATTCTCATCTAGCTTTATCTTCTGTTTCTCTCTGATGAGGTCACAAAAAACTCATGATGTTGTCAACTAAGATCTAAGTGGATAATAACTGATGCTCTGTTAAAGAAGATGCATAGATGAGATAGAAATGAGACAAAGAGAATGGACAACAGACAAAAATAAGATAGAAATGAGAGAAAAAAAGGGGAATTAAGTGGCATCTTGGAGAAGAGAGAAGGGAGAATACTAAGACAGGAAAACCAAGAAAGACAACAAAGTTTTAATGGGATTCTAATACTCACCAGGCACAATGCTGTGCTAGGGATTTAATGTAAATTAGCTGGCTTATTTCTAAAAGAAGTTTAGAGATACCTCATGGTCTCCATCTTAACAACAAGCAAACTGATCTTCATTCAAAAGTGAGAGGCAAAGAAGTCATCACAAAAATTCTTGCTAGTAAGAAGCAATGATGAAATTCAAGCCCATCTTTACCTGAATCAAAACATATTTTCTTCATCTTTTAAAAATTCCTACCTTACAAAGTGATTATTTTATTCTGTATTAATAATTTTAAAAATACAAACTCAATAGGATTAAATGCTACTAATCACATATATTTCAAAGATTGATTTCCCCTAACTTACATATTGCTACATTTTACCTTCTAAACCAAAATTCTGGAAAGACGTCTGTCCTCTCATCCTTAAGAGGAATAAAAGTGGCATGTATTTTAAACTCCTACAACAAGTTTTAAACTAGGGTTACCACTAAATGTGGGACTTCACATGGGGTGAACTATGGATAGCTATTATACTACCTGTGTATGATCATTAAATATTGCCTTGGAGTAGAGGATCTCTGCTGAGATACTGTTCAATCATTTATACCTAATTTTATGTGGTCTATTCAATAGTGGAAAAAACAAGACATATTTTCCATTCTTTTCATTCTGGGGAGTTATTTTTTATTCTTTTTTTTCTAAAAAAAATCTAAATCTATTTGGAACTTTCACAAAGATAAGGTGATTTAGAATTAGCTTGGTGAGAATTGAGGCATATGGAAACAAAATCAGATAATACAATGAAGTTTAGATTTTATAGCTGAAATTTAAGTTCTGAGTGCATATGTTATTGCCTAAGGAAAGTCTATGGAACAAAAATCTTCTAGGATCATTCCTAGAGGGACTCAGACTTTGGATATAGAGGAGATGGAACATACAAAGGCATTAGAAATAGTAGCCAGCAACATGTAAGGTGAAAGAAGAGGGTGTCATTTTATGAAATTCAGAAGTTCAAAAGGTTTCATTAAAAAATGAAAGATAAACAATAAACAGCATTAAAAATGTCTTTCGAATATAGACAAATGAAGGTTATTCTTGAATAAGTAAGGATGGCTTCAACGAAGTGATGAAAGCAAATTCATATTTCAGTAAATTGAATAGTGATGAGAACTTTAATGAGAAGTTAGTCAAAAAGAGAGAAAAGAGACAATATGTTTTCTGGAGTTAGGTATGGCTTCTAATGAAGAATTATATCTTTAATATTTTAGGCAGAGAAGCCAGGTGCAGTGACTTCTGCCTACATTTCAAGTATTTTAGAATGCCAAGGTGGAAGTATCATTTGAGCCCAGGAGTTTGAGACCAGCCTGGGAATAAAATTTTTAAAAATTAGCCTGGCATGGTCATGCATTCCTGTAGTCCCAGCTCCTCAGGAGGCTGAGGAGGGAGGATGGCTTGAGTCCAGGAGTATGAAGGTGTAGTGAGCCATGATTATGACACTGCACTCCAGCCTGAAAAACAGAGTGAGACGCTGTCTCTAAAACAAATAAATAAATAAACAAATAAACAAATATTTGAAACAATATATTTTAACAGACCAAATAGCCCATGTGATAATATTGATTAGAATAGTGCAGTAGTAAAAGAGATGCTAATTGTGCAAAAAGGGATTCAGGGTAATTAATTAGCATAAAATTCTAGATACGTTTGGAGATCATGGGATTCAAAACAAAATTTAGGAGGTATCCTGGACTGATAAAAGACCAGTTTCTCTAATAAAATATATATATATATATATATATTTATAGCAGGGGCCTGGAAGACGTGGGCATTGCAGTAGAGATTTGTGGAGTTTCCATATAACAGCTTCTGATTTCTTTAGGAAGAAAGAGACATGATCATCTACAGAAAAGGTTGTGAATGAGGATGTGTGAGAAATAGATATAAAAAAATGTGAAATAGTCATTCTTTGCAATAATTTGGATTCATATTTCTGTTTCTGAATTAATTTAGTTTATGGATTATTGTAAATAACCAAGCAGCCTATTCTATAACAAAAATTAATTTGTGCCTTTTCTTACTATCTTGCAAAATCTATTTCAGTAAACAAAGGCAAACCTAAGTAAAACTTATACATGCAAATGCCCCTCCAAATGGCTTGTTTTCAAAACAAAAATTTTATCTGCTAATGAAATTTCTGATGCAGGAGGCTGTGTCAAATATCCTGTCGGAATTTTGAAAAGGTGCATATAACTTTATGATCAATTGTACTGCTAGTAGCCATCTAAATAAACTAAAGGTAATTAATCTTCATGCTTCAGGATATAAAGGGAGAGCCAACATTTCTCTACTAAAATTGAATTCCTTAGTTAAATGCTCTAATACTCAAATATCACATAAAATTATCAACAATATCAACTATAAGCAATCTTCAGGACAAAAAGGTAAAGTATGACATTTTGAGAAATTTTCAGTACCTTATCTGTAACGGCTTGAAGTATTTATATGCAAAATTATGATTTTGTGCTGATTTTTACTCTCCAAACTAGAAAAAGAGACAGTCTTTAAAATAATTCCCAACAGCATATGAAACATAATTATTTTTTTCTCCTAAAATTGTATACTGAGGTTAACAGAAATGGCAGCATTATTTCAGAAGTGTGGCTCTTAAAGCTTTAGAAGAGCATCTGAAGAGGTATGAGCAGTGGCTAAATCTATTTTCTTTTTCAAGTGGCATTTAATTACTCAGTTCACACCTCTTCAACAATACATATTAAATCATCAGAAGTTCACAACTGTCCTTTCTCAAGTAAAGCACAAAGATTAAAATAATGTAGTTAAAAATCTTACAAATGCGTGTAAATGTCCTTGCAAATATTGAAAATATGGAAAATTTAGAAATAAAGTTATATAGTCAGTTTTTAAACTTTATAATTAGTTAATACATATTTCTGGTTTACAAATTTTAAGTTCGTAGATCATATATTAGTTCTACAATAAAAAAAACTCTGTAGTACATTTTACAAACCTGTTAGTCTTTTACTTAATTGGGAAATTCTATCAACCCTATATACTTAGTCTATCCTTACTTCATCATAATCTAACAATTTACAGGTGACCTATAGTTCAGATATTTTGAGTTTTCATCCTTCTAGATCTTTTCTAAAACAACTGTTTAAGCCAAAGAAATAATAAAAAGTGTACAACTGTGTACAATGTATGCTATAAACATTTTCATAACAGAAATATTCCTCTTTGGTTTATCAATAACAAATTATATATATTCTTATATAGCTCATATATAATTTATATAAATATATGTAAATCATATATATTCTTATATATCTCATATATAATTTATTATTGATAAACTGAAGATGAACATTTCTGTTATGAAAATGTTTATAGCATACATTGTACACAGTATAACACATTGTACACAGTATAAGAATATATACACATGGTACACAGTATAAGAATATATGCATCTCATATATAATGAGAAAGACAGAAACATATATGTATAAAGATGAAAAACATATGTATATGTATATATAAACATATGCATATATGTTTATATACATATGTTTATATGTATAAGTATATAAAAACATATGTATATATGTTTTTCATCTTTATCATCCTGAGAGCTGAGAGTGAGTTTCGTCTATGTTATATGCAAGCTTTGTCTATTTCTTTGACAAACAGAATATGGACAAATATTTTTGGTCCTTGTTCAACTAGGTGTCTTGAAACCGAGGGTATAAATATGCGCTGGAGAAAGCATAGCCTAATATTTTGAAATCTCTGTATAAATACATACTTTGCTTTGAAGTTAATGTGGTATATTTTTGTATCTCTTTGTATAACTACATAAAATTACCTCTGTTGTCGACTTACATATTTATTTCCAGCTAAGTCATCTTTATTGAGAGATACATATGCTCCTTTTCCATACGTGGTGAGAATTCTACACATAATAATAGTTATAATCCTAACATAAAGAGCTTTGATGATAATAACAATCGTGATGATATAACTCCTGTATGACAGAAAGTGTACTAAGCTCTTTACATGTATTATCTTATTTAATTTCTTTCCTGCCAATGAAACAGAGACTGTAGTATCTCCATTTTACAGTATAGGAAACTAAAGTTTAGAAAAAGTTTAGTGACTTTTCCAAGTTCACACATATGTAAAGTCCAAATTTTAATTTGAACTTGTATCTGTGTAATAATAAAATGAACGTATTTACTCCGAGAACAGGACATAAAAGCATTTTAAAGTTGAATTCATTCTATACCTAATAACTTTTAGCCTAGGAAAAGAAATGTAAGCTGTCAGAGACACCTTCCCTTTTGCATTAGAATACATAATGATGAGGTCATTGGTGTGAGTAGGGTGCACATGTGTGTGCGCGTGGTGTGTGTGTGTGCGTGTTTTACAGCATTCTTGACTGATGTGTTGGTAGCTTTGCTGAGCTTTGTTCACACAGTTTTGCTTAAGTGATTGAACATTTGCCATTCTACAAATTAATTAACCATCAAACATCAATTCATTTGTCAAGGCACAAATAGAAGCAAAAAACATCTGTATTATTAAATGAATATAAAACGCATCCACATATTTTTGCGATAAGCTTATAAGAGCTGAGTAATAAGAAATCTAAATACTTGAAAATTGTGCTCACATTCCACCTGAAGAGCACATCCAAATTCTTCTGTATTTGCAAAACAAGGGGCCAACCTAAACTTACAAGAAACTGCCATAACTTTTGGTAAGGGAAAATGAAGGCCTTCACCATCTTTGAATATGAAAAACGGGTAACTTCACCATACATCAAAGGAAATCTGTCTCCCCCAGGATGCTGAAAGTGGTATCAAAAGTAGAGAAAAAAATTGATCTGCCACTTGGTCCCTTCATCTAACTTATGTCAAGTGACAAATACTAATCATTTGGAACATAGTTAATATATAAATCAGTCCTGAGGCCTTCTATAGAACAAACAACTGAAAAGTGACCTAAACTGGTTGTGTTTTAAACCAGAGAAGCAAGCACAATTTAACAGTTCCAATGTCATTGTGTAAGAAGAAAGGTAAGTCCATTGTGTATTATTGTAATAGGCTCCTAATGTAGCCTTGTACCTACTCTGAACTCCTGCATGGTCCATTCTTAACCAAGCAGTTATAGTGGTCCTTTTTCAAAATGCAACTTAAATTAAATCTTTTTGTTCAAACCCACCAATGGCTGCCCACTTTTGTCAGAGTAAAAGCCAAATACTTTATAATGTCTAACAGGACCTTAGTTAGTTGTACCCCTTCCTGACTTCCTCTCCTAATCTTCCCCTGTACACCTCAGGGTCTCACACTGGCTCTTTCTCTACCAATAATATTTTTCCTTTCATATGCTCTTATCTTGCCCCTTTTTGCATCCTCTTCTTAATGTCTTTACTCAAATAATATCTCCTCAGTGAAGTCTTCCTTTGATTAATCTATTGAAAATGTTAATGCCCAACACTCCCAATTTTTCTTGTTTGTTTGATTTTTTTCTAAAGCACTTATTATTGTATTATGTAACGTACTTCTTTTTTTCTATTAACTACCATCACAATGAAAATTCCACATAGGAGGATTTTATACACTGATATTAACACAAATACAAAAATCAGTGCTAGCACATAGTGGAACTTAGTAATATCTGTATTATAAACAAAGGAATACTTGATTGATTAAATAAATTCATAGCTTTTAGAACATTCAAAGTGCTAAAGCTGGTCAGTAGCAGTAAATTAGGTAGACCATGCCAATCAAGAAGCTACAAATGATTTAAAGGAAAGCCGAGATACCCATTTTCTCAGTCTGAATCTGAGAGATGTGAGGGACCAGCCCAGCCCAGAAACCTCTAGCCACAAAGAAGGTTCCTCATTTCCCCTGGTGTTCTGTAATAACAGTATCATTTTATTTGGGTTTCTTAATGTATGAAAGTTTGTGAAGCAAATAGTCACAGTAAGTGAAGTGTATCCCAGAGTCTGAAATTTTTGGGGGTGCACACACTCTCTGCATTGGATTTCCATCTTAATATAGAGAAGCCAGACTGTGTGATCCTCTAGCCCAACAAAAGTGGGTAGCCCCAGAAAAATCCTAGGTTGTCAAAGCTAACATCACTTATGTAGTACAGACATAAAAATAATAAAAAGTAAGCTATGTTTCATGTGAGATCATTATAGATATGTTTAAAATTTAAAAGGGAAACAAATAGGAAATGAAATGATGTAAAGATAGGCATAGGCTGCTCTCATGAACTATATCACACAAGTTAGATTGCCTAACACTGTTCTGCTAGTCATTCAAGGTTTTTAGTTGATTTTTAAAAATTCTTTCTCTCTGTTTTCTAACTATTGGATAAATCCTATTACTGTGTCCTTAAATGCATTGATACTTTCCTAGCTTTATTGGGACAGCTTTAATCTGTCATTACCAATATACTGCTTAACCCATCCAATAGTTTTTTATTTTTCGGTCCTAAAATTTCAATTTTATATTTTCTGATAGTTTCATTTCATAGTGAGACTTCTCATCAATTTAGCCATTATGGCTGTCTTTTCTTTTAAGTCACTGAGTGTATTTATGATAGCTGCTTTAAAGTACTTGTCTACTAATTCTAACACCTGAGTCATATTGGGATCTGTTCCTACTGATTGTTTTTTTTCTTAACTATACACCACATTTTATTGTTCTTCACATGCCTGGTGACTTTTTATTTACAGTGGACATTATGGATAACCCATTCTAGAGCCCTTGATTCTGTTATATTTTCGAAGGAAGCTTGATTATTGTCCTGGCAAGTACGTAAATTACTAAGTGACCACCAGGAATGTGTAGAGGTTTGATTTTAACCTTGGGTAATGCAGATCTACGGTGCCTGAAGTATTTATCAAGTCCATCTAACTTGACAGAAGTCAAACAGCAAAATTTGTTTGTACTGCAGTAAGCATAGGTGATATATTTATCTAGTTCTCTTGCCTGTCCAGCTATCACTTAGAAGTACTATGAACTGAATGTTGCTGTCCTCCAAAAATTCATATGATGACAATAAGAAACTGCCCATCTACAAGCCAGAAAGAGGGCCCTCACCAGTCCCAATCATGCTGGCACCCTAAGCTCTGACTTTGCACCACCAAAACTAGGAGAAATGACTTTCTGTTGTTTAAGTCACCCAGTCTATGGTGTTGTCATATCAGCCCAGACTGACAAAGGCAGGAATTCCAAACACATAAAGTTCAGGGTCAAGGAGAAATTTGAAGACAGTTGCTATACATACATTTTAGGACTCCCATCTTTGCTGAATTCTTCCTTCAACTGTCAGACACTCCAACATCCCTAAACTCTCTTCTGACGTCTCAAGCCAATAAAGCTTCTACCTCTTAGTTTAAGCTGCCAAATGTCACACCGACTGAGGAGTGACTTTGAGGAAATGTAGTAATTTTGTGTCTATGGTTTTCTTCTTTCGAGAGTTGATTCTCTTTTATATTTGCTTGCTTTGGCCATCTCTCAATACCTTTGAAGAGTTCATTTATATTTTGTACAGTGACTGCAATTGCTTTCTGCAGCAGTATTCATCCAATACCAACTACTTTGTTATTCCTAGAATGTCTTTGCTTATATTTTTAAATAAATTGCCACCCCCAGTTCATTTACCAGAAAATTAGGTTAATTCTTTTAGGGCACTTAGCAGAAAGCATAGAATTGTGAAGCTGGATGTTTGTTTAATAGCATCTTTAGAGGTAGGTATTTACCTATACAGTAACCAGTTGCTATATTAAGGAGTAGACCTACAATGTATCAGAAATGATTTTACTTGTTTATCAATTGCCTTATTAATTACTGAGTGTTCACTGTATGTCAGATGCTATGCCTTTGTAGGTATATACTGGTATTCAAAACAGTCATGGGACAAACATATTTCATCATTTTGTTTCTCTACATTTATGAAGGGTTATTTATCTAACCACTAATTAAATTATAACTTTTATTTTTGAAATTAAATGGGTTAATAAGCTACATGCACACTATTTTACACTATTAAATTAACTCAGATATTAGCTTTAGGCAAGGGACAGTGGCTCATGTCTGTAATCCCAGTACTTTGGGAGGCTGTTGGGGGTGGATCACACGACGCCAAGAGTTGGAGACCAGCCTGACCAACATGATGAAACCCTGTCTCCACTAAAAATACAAAAAATTAACAAGTTATGGTGGTGCACACATGAAATCCCAGCTACTTGGGCTGCTGAGGCATGAGAATCGCTTGAACCTGGGAGGCAGAGTTTGCAGTGAGCCAAGATCACACCACTGCACTCCAACTTGGGGGACAGGGCAAGACCCTGTCTCTAAAAATAAAGAAAAGATATTAGCCTTTTGTTGTATATTTCTTACCACAGTATTCAGACACGATCTGCTGTTTGAGAAGTACAATGGTATCAGACATGCCAAAAATATATAAATGATATTAGGGTCAACTGAAGATTTTAATATAGGTGAGAGATTTGCATATGGATTTTTTACAATGCAGTAATTTTCCAGAAAAATAATAAATGTGCTAGAAAGTTATTTTTCTAGTCATTATGACAATAATTTCACATGTGGCTTTTATTCACTGGAGGTAAGTTATCAAATTCAGAATTGGATTGGAAAATATCTATAATCTAAAACTCATAATAACATGCAACCATATGTAGCATCTGGACATTATTATTAAAAAAATATACATATATACAAATATACGCGTATAAAATATACACATATAAAATATACATTATTTTTAATGATTTAAAATGTTTAAAAGACTAATATGCACAATCCCAAAGCCATTCTACTGTACTATGAGTTTAGAAAATTCTTGTAGTAAGAACTATTTTTCTCTAAAGCATGCTTCAGCAAAATAATTTCCTCTCAGTGTTTTACAAATACCAAATTCTTCCTACACACAAAGGCAGGACTCACCACTATCATGACCAAATGTCCCACTTAAAAAAAAAAAAAAAAAGTAGAGCATAAAAGTCTTTAATCATTCCCTGATTAAATTATTGAACTCTGTACTACTCTCTTCAATGCATTCTAAGACAGAAGCCTTACAATGAGGTTTCCTGAATGGCCTATTTTACTAGCCAAAAGAAGTAAAAATGGGAGGT
The DNA here is from genome assembly GCF_003255815.1 of Theropithecus gelada. Classification (NCBI taxonomy): domain Eukaryota; kingdom Metazoa; phylum Chordata; class Mammalia; order Primates; family Cercopithecidae; genus Theropithecus; species Theropithecus gelada. The sequence goes on from NC_037672.1 coordinate 34,612,588, forward strand.
ATATTTGTCTCCTTGAAAAGGTTATAAAACGATTTTGTAAAAAGTTTCCCTTGGGGGCTTTCCGAAAACAACTGGGTCAATTCCACGTCAAAACACAATGAACAAAACATATAGAAGACCAGACTTTTGGAATCAGCAGCTGGACTACCTGCAGCTTTCCTTAACAAGTGGGCCAATTCCACCTGGAAACAGAATGAACACGGGACATAAAAGGATCAAAATTGTTTGAACCAGCAGCTGTTCTACCCGCAGCAGTTAATCTTTCCTGGCAATCTGTTAGAGACATACATTCCTCAGGCTAACAGGACTAAGAACCTTTTTGCTGACTGCTGTGCCTCTGGGACGTGCTCAGTAACAGTTCTTTCCACAAGTATGTGGAATGTGTCAGCTATACATTTAACAGGGAGAAATAGCAACTTCCATTTCAATTTGCATGTAAGAAAGTGAATATTGATGGTCAGGCTTACTAAAGAAATACAAATCAATTTATTACTTAAGTTCTAGTTTCACCAACAATATACTGGAGATGTTTCAAAGTGTGCTAACAATGATAGTAATATAAAGCCTGTATTTAGAATAGTACAATGTCATAGTATAATCTATCAGTTCATTTAAAAATCAAACACTATATATCAAATGATATGTGAGTAAGCTCATTATGTGAGCCAAAGATCTATGTGACTTGCAGACATTAACTCACTTAATCAACTTCTTCAAGGAGTAGGAACCATAGAACAAGCAATCCAAGACACTGAGAAGTTAAGAAACTTATCCATGGCTACACATTTCACAAGCAGCCAAACTGGGATTCCAACACATGCTGTCTGGGCATAAAGGCTATGTTCCTGATTAAAAAATAATTTTATATATATTATAATTATAAATATATAATTATACACACACACATACACATTAGACAAATGAATAAACCCTGGAAATATTTTCTTCAAAGAAATATAAACAAATATGCATGAATGCTTTGAATTTTAAGTTGTTTAAAAAGTATAATTCAAATCTCTACATATTGTCTACGGTTATTGAATTCATTGTGTGCTATTTTGTGCCAAATATAAAATATATTTATAATATATTTAAAATATTAATGCTATGTAATATTTCTCTAACCATATTAACCACTTAAGAAATTTTCTTATAATTAAGGTATAATATGAAATGTAACAATTTTATTATTATTGCTTTATGTTTTTCAGTTTCAAACTGTTAAGTGTACATAATATGTATGGCTAATTTAGTGATAGTCTAAATTGTTCAATTTGTGACATATAATTTTTAATCAACTTTACAGCCTGGTTCTAAATAGTATTTTGGATGGAAATATATGAGAATATATATATATTTTTTAACCTTAAGAGACCAAGTAACTTACACAATTAAATCCAGATAGTAATTTCTTGTTTAATTATACTTAAGATTTTTAATGGAATATTAACATGATTGCAGGAGTTTGAGAAGATATATACTGGCTTCAGAGAAAGGTAGACCCATTCTAACGAAAGTACTTTAATTTTGAACAGACTTCATAAAATTTTATATTTCATATTTCTCATTTTTATGTAAATGAGATAATTATAAATAATTAATTGGTTATATCTGTACAAATCATAAGAATATTCAAACCACAGGAAAACCTGTTGTCTGCTGGAAAATTTTTCATTAGGTTACTTTTAATGAGTGATCATTTTATCTAGTTGGAGTTTGTCTATTACTGTACAATTCAGAGATCTCAGCCTCTGAAAGTATATAAAGCTAAGCTCAAACTCAAGCTTTAGCAGAGATTAATTGTACAGACCAGGACATGTAACAAATGCTCTTTCCTACTTGGATTATGAAGATAATAATAAAATTCATCTCATATAATTACTATGAGTGCATTTTAAAAGTGATAATACATAATATGTATTTATATCAGAGACAAATACAGTATACAGTATACTCACTCCAAATACAATATACTTATCCCACTGAATACAATATACTCAGTCCACTGGGATGACCAGCCATCTTACTTTTCCCAAGGCTATCCTTGTTTTACTAGTAAAATTCCTGAGTACCAGATAACCAAGACAGCTGGCTACCTTACATCACTCACACAGCATATATATACATATGTATTTTTTCTTATGTTTGGGAATATGATTCAAATGTAAAAAACAAATAAAAATGAAGAGGAAAACTTTGGATAAATGAATACATAAAACGATAGACCAATTGCAATATCGAATGACTTACTTATCCAAAATGTAACTTTCCAATAATTTCAACAGATAATAATATTAAGAGCCAGGAACAAATAATGTTTCTTAAAAAAACAGAAGAGATGCTTCAAATTCTATGAATACAGGCCATGGGATTTACTCATATAAGAAGCAACCTGCCTCAAACTCTACTATTGTTCCCCAAAAAATTCTATCAAGGCTTGTTATTGGTTCTTCACACTCATAGGAGAATAGAAGCAAGAGTATGGCATGTTATCGACAGTCACCCTCAAAAATGACTTTTTGGATCTATCTAATGACAGTAATTTTTAAAGAGTAGTATAAAAAGTTTAAGCTTTCCATAAAAATTATGAAAATTAAAGATGTAACTGGAGGTGAATTCCACTGATACAGTTTAAATCATGAGCTGGTTGCAAGGAATATAGAAACATGAGTTAATCTGAGCTAATAAAGTACCATTCATTGAAGGGAAAAACAGAGAACAGACAAGGTGACATATCTTGCCTTAGAGCACAGCATAAGCAAATGCACAAGGTTGACAATACGCAGAATTAAGTTAACCTTCTCTTTAATATTATTTAAAAAGTATTTTATTATTTCTTATTACTGAGTGCCTACTATATTCATTTCCAAATAAGATCACATTGTGAGGAATTAGACGTTAGAATTCAACGTCTTATTTGGGGGGAACAAAATTGAACTCAGAACAAAATGAATGTGGGGCAGGAGTGGAAGGTCAATTGGGAAATTATTGCTATAGTTCAGAGTCTAAATGAGTGTTTTGTTCCAAGACTTTAGCTGTGAAGATTGGAAGAAGGTATAGTGGCAGCGAATGGACCAGGTGCTGTTATGAATTAAATGTGGAGGATGAGCAAAGAAAGATTCAATTATAATTTGTGTACTTTTGATGTTAACAATGAAGGAAATAAATGGTGGCATTAACTTAAATGGGAAATATTGACAAAATAACGAAGAACAAATTTTATAAAACAAAGTGTGTGTGTGTGCATGACCATGTGTGAGTGTGTGTGTGTGTGTGTGTGTAATGTGTTATGTTGGATATACATATCAGATCCTCAAGTGGAAGTATATAGAAGGTAGTTGACATACCGGGCTAAAGTTCAGGGGAGAATTATATAAATGGGTGTTTCAGTTCTACGTATTGATGGTATCTGTAATCATGGAACTGGATGCGAAATTACAAGAAAGAAACCCAGGACTGAGCGGTATGCTCCTTAACAATTTAAAAAGAGTGCTTAGACAGAACAATTTCTGAGACATGTTATGAAAAATGGAGTTCTTCAGCAATACAGCTGCTAAAATGAGATAAAGAGATAAAATCTGAATAGAATGGTGATGCTGGTTTCTATGAAATGATGTTGTGTGTATGTATGTGTGCACACGTGTGCATGTGTGTCGAGAGAGTTTATCTTGAGGATTCTTTCCAATATTAAGGTCCTTTTCTACAGAGACATAAATATACACTTGGTATTCAATGTTAGTTATAAACAAAAGTCTATGCAAATGGCTATTTGTCTTTGTTGGTAATTGGGGTGGCAGGGGCTAAACAAAACTCTCCTGTAATAATCCATTCACTTCCTTTATTGGAAGATGGTGGATATTGGGGTAAAATCATATGACATAGTCTACTATCCTTATAGCATACACTAATAACTGTCCTTCCTGGTAGTTAACTAAATAAATAACTACCGTCAGTAGTAGTTCCTAGTAGTAGGCTAACGGTATTTGCTAGGAAGAAATTTTCATCCACAGAGGATGCATTTGCTCTTGGTAAATAAACTCAGAACCCATGGATTTATGGCAAATGTTATACACACTGGTGTATAATGTAGAATAGTTTCATAAATTACATGCTCCAAGCTGTGTCAGGTAATATTCCACATTCTTCACTTGGAAACTCACCTATGTACTCTCTGGGTCAGAGAGTCACCTATGCCCTCTTTAAGTCAGAGAGTAGACAACTAATGTAGCAAAAGAAACACCTGAGCAACAGTCTTGTATGTCTGTCTTATGCCTGTGTTCATTGTGCCTCTTGACAGCTTGAATATTTGAAATTGTTAGCAAAGCTTGTTACAGGATAAGAGTTCTGACTAGTGTGAACCTGATTTGACAAATGTGCCATTTTGAGTAGGTAAGTAATTACTCTCATGCCAATCCTCTTCTATGCTTCTACAAGAAGGCTCCCTTAGGGCATTTCTTCTCAAAGCCTCTTGAGTAGAAATACTGGAGATCCTTATCACCGCACCCTCTAACAGTTATGGCTACCGATGCTTTGGGCCAGAAAAACAAGGGTTATCAAATAATGAGTTTGGATTTTTGAGATCATGACCCTTGAAGAAAAGTTTCAACTCTATTTCCACACTACTCTGTATTATTTATTAGTGTAGATGATCTGCAATATATATTGAAAGAAATCCAGGTAGAAATCAGTAAAATTGTAAAACTGTCAGTGTTTAAAAAGTAAAACTTCAGAGGCCAGGCATGGTGGCTCATGCTTGTAAATCCTAGCACTTGGGAAGCTGAGTTAGGAAGAACACTTGAGCCCAGGAGTTTAAGACCAGTCTGGACAACATAGCAGGATTCTAGCAGGATTCTGTCTCTCCAAAAAGTTAAATTAAATTAAAATTTTAAAAAATGAAACTTTAGTTATTGGGAAAATTGTAATGTTTTACAGTATATAATCCCTGGAGTTCCAAGAAGATTTTATTGTCTATACATTAGAAACAGATTCTAAGAGGGAACACTCTATATCAGTTATATGAACATTATTATCTAAAATATTCAATATAGAATGTTGATATTTTCAAGTCACAAGCATTAATTTAAACCAATGTATTTATTTATTTCAAAAGCCTTTCCTCCTTTTTATCTTCTTTGACCTTAATATGCCTCATTTCCATTTCAACCTCCAAGGCTATCTGGAAAAGATGTCCTCAACAGAACATGAAAGAATAAAAGGTTCAATTATTACATTTTGAATACAGAAAAACAAAAAAACCTCACCAATAACTCAAGCTATGATTTTAAGCACTAAATCAATGTTATAGTAACAACAAAAACAACAACAACAAAAAAGTTGTCACTTTAGAGTTTTCAAAATCACACAGCATTTCACCTCTGCAATTCTACTCCATGGGGTGAAATAAGATTAAGGGTCTGTATTTGGTCACCTATTGACATCTGCAGAAGTCCGACATATGTTGAAACTTCATGATTCCTGGCTTTTTCCTTCCCTCTGCTGACATTCCACAAAAATCTCATCTCAACTCTCTTGGCACAGTCCAAATCAGTCACTGTTTTTGTAGCCTCTTATCACTGCAGAAAGACTTCTGAGTGCTTGCCTCTGACTTGACAAATTCATGTGCCCTCTCCAAGGCCACTGGGCCAGCTGCTTCTCTTCCCATTGATTCCACAGGAAAGGCAGCAAGGTTCTCTCTCCATGTCACTGCCCCCTACCAAAGCCAATTTTCTTCTACTATTGCTACAGCATGTTGGCTAAGGATGCTTCTGCTGAGCTCCTCTCTACCAGGATCCTGTGAAGGAATTAGAATAAACATCACCTCTACACTCTTATGCCACTATAATATGCACTGTATTATACTCTGCACCTCAAAGCTCAGATCAAAGTGCCCTCCCAGGGATTTCCAATAATATTAGATTCTGTTTTCCTGTTCTCTTAGGTCACTTCCAGCCCAGTCATGAAATCCTTACTAAGTCTAGAGTAGAAAATCTGGCCCATTAGTCAGCAAACATTCTTTCCATATTAGGTGTTTGTTTTTAAATAACTTTAGATCTTAGATTGTAACTGTCATACTCTAGAAAATTTTTTAAAAAAATCCTTTCTTGCAAACAGCAGTGATTTTTTTGAAAGACTATTTTGGAAATCAAACATTGATCATTGGCCCCTTTATACTTTGGCATTCTGTTAAGACCACATTGCACAGATAGCCCTAAATGCTTGAAATGGCATATGAGAGGATGGTAAGGATTAAAGGAGGAAGAAATATTGGAATGACTAAATACATTCACGTAAACCAAGCAAATTCTTTGTTACAGGACTGATTCTGAGAAAATAACAACAGTAACAAAATTTTTGGTCTTTTCAACTCCCTACCTAAAAGAAGTAGAACAAATAAACTGCAAACGAAAAACTCATGGACAACCCCTGAAACTAACCCAGTTGATAAGGCAACTTCATGAACTCAAAATACAACACACAATAAATGCCTGCATGGTATCAGCATAAGTTTAGGAGAAAGCAAAAGGTAATAATTATCTGACAGACCTGAGAAAGAGGAGGTTCAAAATGATTTAGAGATACTCCTTGGAAAGCATGTTGAGACAACTTCAGAACAGGAACTGAAATGGGTAGGGGTTTTGCTCAATTGATAGAAGGGAGATTACAAGAAGTTCCTGGTAGGATCTGTATGGGGCTAGTGTAGTCATTTATGAACACTTGAAACTCATCATTCAGAACTCCTTTCCAGGATAGCTCCCCGTAATGAGGAAAGGATGCTAAGAGTAGAATCAAAGTTTAATAGGAAAATGATAATAGATAGTGAACATCCACATAAAAGTGGGAGAAGTAAAAGAACCAGGAAATATTAAAAATCAAATCACTATGCATTTGGTCACTCACTACACAAAAACCAGAAGAGGCGGTCTACAAAGATAGAAAAGGTAACCTGAACCACACAATCTTCTAAAAGCTTAAGAAAACCAAATTGATCAATAGAAAAGTATGAAAATTGTTAAGTTGAGTTATGTCCACATACATGCCATATGTTGAAGTCCTAACCCCCAGAATGTGACCTTACTTGGAGATAGAATTTTTATGAGTTAATCGATGATGAAAGGTAAGTCATTAGGAGAGTCCTAATTCAGTGTGACTGGTTTCCTAATAAAAAGAGGAATTTGAAGATAGATACACAGATAGGAAAAAATAGCATGTGAAGATTTTGAGTTATTATACCACAAGCAAAGGAATTATCAGAATCTAGGAGAGAAGCCTGGAAATGTTCTTCTCCTCGCAGGGGAAGCTTGTTCTCAGAAAGAACAAACTCTACCATCCCCTTGACTTCAAATTTATAAACTTATGAACTGTGAGGCAACAGGCGTCTGTTAATTAAAGCACCTAGTCTGTGGTATTTGTATTAGTTGCCCTAGCAAACTAATACAGAGATCAAATTCTATGTAAAGTTAACATTAGGGAAAACAAAACACACAAACAAAAAGGGCAGAATAACATCCCTACAAGGAAAACATATCCATTGAATAAATGAAAAACATATTCATAAAACAAATGAAAACTGTATGTTTTAAAATGAGCTAATAATGTAAGAAAATTATGACATAAAATAATCAGATGAAACAAAATTTAAAAGACTCAGATATAAGATGCCAAATCTTAAAAGAAAGAAATTATACAAAAAGAAAAATGATGTAAATAAAAAATTAACAAAAGATTAAAAATTTGATAAATTGTTAAATATCAAAGACAAGTAAAGACTATTCAAAATAGAGAAAGATGAAATACCTGAACAAAAGAGCACAAAAATACAAAAATAAATTCAAAAAAGTTTTTGAAATACAAAAAGACATTTCGAGTAAAATTATTGAAATCTTAAGAAAAAGCATTATTTGGCCATCTAGGTTAGAAAAGTAGAAAGTGATGTGTACTAGAAAACTTGACTATCATCAGACTCTTCAAATGCAACACTTTATGCTAAGAAGGAAATGTAGTAACATGTTAATATAACTCAAGGGGAAAAATGTGAGCCAAGGATTTTATATCCAAAAATGCTGACTTTCAAGCATAGAGGACACTATGAATTCAGAGATTATGTCAATGACCCCTTCTTGGGGACTTTCCTAGAGAATGAGCTTCAAACAACCAAAATATATCAAAATATATTTAATAAAACAATGGTGCTGAACATTAAAATTTTGAACATTTGTACAATTAAGACTAAATGAAGGTTTTTTTTTTTTTTTTTAAACAAGCTACAAACTCAGATGGTATATACACCAACTCTGTAAGAATAACCAGGGGAATGGAGAGATCAAATACTAAATTTTCTTACTTGTTCTTAGTGATTATATCAAGAGTAGTAGCATTTGTAATGCTATTCTAAGATGCCTGTGTGCATAATGTGGGATAAATTTAATAAGTATTAAGCAAATAAATTTAATAAATTAAATTATACGTATATTAATATTTATTTTAAAATTAATGTTTAATATTTATTAGTTTATCATTACATTTTAAAATGTAAGAAAATAGTTTAATTCACTCATCTATGATGTCCTTAGAATGATAATTTTTAGAGTGGAAAAATACATAGAGATTTAATACAAAAGGTTTAATGTGAAAACCTAGGGCCGGGTGCGGTGGCTCCACCTGTAATCCCAGCATTCTGGGAGGCTGAGGCGGATGGATCACAAGGTCAGGAGATCGAGATAATCCTGGCTAACACGATGAAACCCTGTCTCTACTAAAAACACAAAAAATTAGCTGGACGTGGTAGCAGGTGCCTGTAGTCCCAGCAACTCAAGAGGCTGAGGCAGGAGAATGGCGTGAACCTGGGAGGCAGAGCTTGCAGTTAGCCGAGATCACACCACTGCACTCCAGCCTGGGCAAAACAGCAAGACTCTGTCTCAAAAAAAAAAAAAAAAAAAACAGCCGTCAATATAAATTGGAAGTTATTAGTATAAGTTATTGAGGAGGCCTGGAAACAATGACTGACTTGTAAGCCATGGGAATTTCTAGTGATTGATGGTAGCTTGATGTACCACTATGTGGGACAAATGAGGAACTTCTAGGGTGGGAAGCAAAGTGGTATTTCTTCATCTAGATAAAAATGATTTCTAAGGGGGTTAGCCTTATAATAACTCATTAAGCTAAACATTTGTTTAGTATGGCTTGCCCACATATGTGCTTTATTTTACAACAAAAACTATGAACAAGATAATATTGGGCTACATGAATTTGATGGCCAACCTCTGTAACTATAATTTTTACTTAATTTTATTGGACAGGTTATCTCCATTATTGCCACAACGCTCTTTAGATCTCTTTTAGTTAGAAATAACAAACTGAAGAGGTAATTATGGATAATGTAGAAAGTAGAGAGGTTAAGAAACAGAACACAGGTAGAATATACCACGGCTGAGTGCATTCACATTAGGGAGTAGAAGCCCACCATATGAGCCAGCAAGCTGACCAACCTAGGTAATATTCTCTGACAACTTATTTGGGATAGGGATAATGAAGAAATATTCTATTTTCTCAGCTATTTAAAGCTATTAGAAGCTATCAAAAATGTTCTATCTAAATTAACTAAGACACTAATATATCCCTAGCACCACAACTAGTTTGAGAGATGGGAGTAGACGCATAGAGCTTCCAGAGAGCAATTTAATTAAACATATACAGAACACTATGCTATCTTGTACTGTGAGTAACTGTCACTAACATATCTTAACAAGCTTCCCCAAACAAGAAGACATCTGCTCATCTTCTCTTTTACTTAGTAAGGTCACTAATGAGTCTAACTCTCTTTAGGATCCCAGAAAGTTTCTGTCTTCTCCACATCCAGATTTCTTGAGGCATATAACTCACCCATTCTTTTTCCCCCACTTAGTGGTATCACAGAAAACTTGTTCTAACCCTTTCTTCTTCTTCAGGATAAAAGACAAAAGGGAGGAGGACAAGTGAGGAATCACATATAGCCACAGCAAAATTGAATGAATTCAATGAATTCATTCAAAATTGAGTGAATTTGGTCAAGTGCGGTGGCTCACACCTGTAATCCCAGCCCTTTAGGAGGCTGAGGCAGGGGGATCACTTGAGGTTAGGAGTTTGAGAGCAGCCTGGCCAACACAATGAAACCCCATCTCTACTGAAATACAAAAAATAGCCGGGTATGGTGGCGCATCGCTGTAATCCCAGCTATGGCGCAGGCCAAGGCACGAGAATCACTTAAACTCAGGAGGTGGAGGTTGCAGTGAGCCAAGATCGCGCCCCTGCATTGCAGCCACTCCAGCCTGGGCAACAGAGCAAGGCTCAGTCTGAAAGAAAAAAAAAAAATTGAATAAATTTAAGCTTAAATGAATGAATGACTGGATATGTGGATGAATAAAAATCATACTCAGGAAGATGTGTTATTTATGATAGTTTAATCATAAAATGGGTGCTGAAGCACTAGAAACTGGTCTAAATATTTTAATGTTATTATTTCATTTAATATACATGACTATGTTTCCGTTTCTTTGAATATAAAAAAGAAAAGTGGCACAGAGATGTTATGTATCTTTCACAAGATCACCTAGTTTATGAAGAAAATCTTGGATTTAAAGTCAGGTTGCCTGGCTTAACATTCTCCCTATACTGCACACTGGCTCCTGAGTCAGGTATTCTCTCTGTAACTTTGCTCTTTCTCCTTCCCCCCAAAAATATGCACCCTATGTATTGTTTATTATTCTGTTGTTGTTGTTACTATGTTTCTTCACCTTTTACTCTTTGATAATAATTAAGTAGGAATCTTCTTTTTCAGTGTGTAGAGACTTCAGTGGAGTTAGTTCCTTTTATCTTTCTGGCGTTTTTCTCACCTCTTTGATAAGTCAATTTGGGAAGAATGACCAGGGGTATCCTAAGCTCCGACATGCTTCCCTACAGAAAGCATGTGCTCCCCATGACAAGCCTCTATCTGATAAATTATACAGTGGCAGGTGGCTTCCTCCATGGGCACAGGGTGAGCTGCAATTTTGTGCCAAAAAAAAAAAAAAAAAAATGCCCTGAACACACTAAAGCGTAGTTCAAAGGCAAAAACTTTTGGGAGACATAGCTGACATTTTGTGGAGCAAATTCTTAAAAGTGAGGTGTAGAATTTTGCATTCAATCATCTAACTGCTATAACCAAGGCAAAAAAAAAAAAAAAAGAATCTTGGAGCCTCAGGGCACTTGATGCTTTAACATCAGCAGGTCATGTCAGTTTCTGGGAACTTTGTCGAAGGTGACTTTTTTTTTTTTTTTTTTTTTTAAAGAGAATGGATTGCAGGTGTAGGCGTAAACAGCATTAAGCAAACAATGTTTGAGCTGCCCCAGGATTAAATAAAAATTGAGACTGAAACCAAAAGGTAGGGACTTCTCTGGTCTCAACAGACATGGAAAAGACGTGGATATGCAAACATAAGCAAACAAGTGCTGTAGGCTTGCTGGAGTTAGCAATCAAAAATACAAGATGTTCACTTAAATTTGAATTTTAAATAAGCAATGAATAATTTTTAAGGATATGTAAGCCTGTAATACTGGCAACCTCAAAGTCCAGACTATGTAGCTTCAGAGACTTCCGCAAAGATGAAGGCTTTAGCCAGTGCAAAAGGACTTTAAGACTCCAGACATTATATCTTGAACTTAAAGCACCCATTTGCACAGCAAATATGAGCAACTGGCAGCAGATTTGAATAGATTCATAGAAGTATTAGTAAACAGATTAATCAGAGGCAAAGGTTTTACAGTAAGTAGAAGAGAGGTATCTCATTTCGAAGCCTTTGAGACATTATAGAATTATATTTTCTGAATTAAAATGTGAGGAGTTTATCTATCTGCCCTGCAAAGCCTTACAGAGGATCACTTAGGATATAGCACCTCCAGACCCGCTATCTTAAATTCAGTTAGCATTCTGGTCCAAACAGGCAACTGCAGGAGAGCTTACCGAGCTTGAATTCCTGTGACTAGAACACATGCTCAAGAGCCAATCGGTGCCACAAGGACCAAGTCTGGCTCTGGAGGGATTAACTACGTAAGAAGAAAATCCTCTGTAAGGAGGCAAGTTTCTCAAGCCTAGATGACAAGATTTAGTAGAAACCCTACAACACAGGACCCTAGAATGCCTTTTATAGTGAAAAAAAAAGAAGCCTCCTTCCCCACCCCCCCACCCCCACATTTTAGGCCTACATACAATTTATTATTGGTAGGGGAAGACAGAGATTATGGAGAATAATGAGTACGAATAAAACTACTAGAAGTACAGTCACTACAAACTTCTGAACTTTGTACAAATGTCTCAATTTTTACACTGACAGTAGCCATGTGGATTTTTCACCCACTAAGGATGTATAGATCCCAAATAAGTTTAGGTTTGCTGGTCATACATTTCAGGCAACTGGTGAAGGCCAACCAGCATTCTAATAAGGTAAAAAAAAAAAAAAAAAAAAAAAAGGTTTCCTCCATTTTTTCTCCTTAATTTAGGTACCACTGATTTTATACCATGGGGTTTGTGTGTGTCTGTGTTGTGTGTATGCGCACGCATGTGCACACACACTTGTTTAAAAAACTCAGCTATAGCTTTGGGAAAACAATCATGTAATTGTGCTTGGGATTTTTAGCCTGCGTACTTAGAATATGTGGGTTTTTTTGTAGCGGTTTTTTTTTTTTTTTTTTTTTCTAATTTGGGAAGCATGAGTTCAGTGCTTGGATGTTCTTGCACATATTAACTCTTTACAGTCTTTCAAAATAAAAAAAGATTTGATGCTGAACTAATACCATTTTTGAGACCCTGAAATTAGCACATGCATTGCAATGGAAGACCCCTCAGAAAAACAGTTTCTAAAAAATCCCAACCCCACCCTGCCATTGATTACACTCTTGTTCAGTTTGTCCAATATAAAAAGTAAAAAAAAAAAAAGAAGTACAGAGAATGGACTCTAGAAAAAAAAAAAAATTTAACTTAATTATTTTAGACTCTAGGTTTTTAATTAAAGGTCATAGAATTTGACTTTATAATTTAATTTTTTCAGACTTTGTTTCTAGATTTAATTTTTCAAGAGAATTCAAATCTTTCAAATTCCATTTATCTTTGGAGTGTAATACTAGAATAATATTTTAATTTGGGGAATCTCAATGTGACTGATATTTTATTACTGGAGTGATGAGTACTTTGATATTAGAGTTTCTTTACTTCATTTCATTAGAGAACATCTAAGAGTTTACATTGGACAATGTAACTGAACAAAACTTGTTACAGGAAACAGGGTAAAAAACAAACTTTCAGCCTTGTGAATGGAGTGATCCTGCAAGAAACAACTAAAAGACAAATCTGAACCATTTCAGAACTTTCTTAGGGTATAAATTTAATGTTCTCGGCTGATCTAAGGAAGACACCTAAAAAAGCAATCAAGGCCCTTTGAGAATAGCCTTATGTGGTTGGAGTCATATCATTCTAATAGGTGGCAACCATAGCTGCAACACTACTGGTCAATTATTGACTTGTGGTTAAGTCCAATAAGTTACAAGCAAAAAATAAAAGCTAGAAATGACTCTGCCATCTCCCTTTGCTTCTTGATCTCCTTGGGAAGTGATGCAGCCCAGGAGCAGTGGGGATAAAGCAAATTGATACTCATCTATTGTGTATCCTAGTATTTCTTCCTCTAATACAGTAACCTAGATTTAAAAAAACACCTTCCCCAGACACTTTGTCTTCATCAATATGAAAGTTAAAATTGTACTATTTCACTAATGATTTTTATTGAAGCTCCTAAGTATCTCAGAACCTCAAAGAGATAAATATTTCTTGAACTTTGTCACAACTTGCTACACTGAAAAGGAAATACAGGCTGATTGTAGAAAATGTGGAAACTACAGGAAAACAGTGTTCTTTTCATTTGACTTGCTTGTCTTTTTCTTACTCACAGGATGTCTTTGATATTTATGAACAGCAATCTTTGCCTGGCAAAAAAAAAATGATTAGCTAACATTATATCAAATTGGTAACTATTCCCATTCACCATTCATATCATTTTAAGAGTGACCTTTCTAAAATTTCCATTTGGTTATATGAATCCTATGCTTGGAAGAATTCATTTCAGATAAAATAACACTGAAATTCCTTATTTAAAGATGGTTTCCATTTGTATGGCCATTGTCTACCATCTCAACCTTATTTCTCACTCTGATTACTCTGTCACCACTCTTGCACTCCTCAAACCTACTTTCCACACAACACATCCTCAATTTAAATAGGATCATTCCATGTCCTGCTTAAAACCTTGTAAAATTTCCCTATCATCTAGCACATAAATTGCAAGCTCATTAAACTAGTTTTCAAGGTCATCACCCAAGATCTGACCCTTGCTGGACTCTGCAGCTCCATTTTCTGTGATGATTGACTTTACACTTTATGGTCTAACAATATGAAACTATGTATAGAGTCCCTAGGAACACAATATTATTCCTAATGCCTGAGTCTTTGCCCATACACGGTCTTAATTTTGAAATGCTATCCCTTTCGCTTTTCCAGGCTCTCTTCTCATTTTTAAGTCTCAACTTCAATACTTCTCCCTCCCAAACTCTAAAAAATGTGAGGTCACTTACTGCATGCTGCCATAATTTCATGTGCAAACATCTATTATAGCACTTTCCACATCATTTATAATTATATGATTTTATGAATTTCTCCCAATAGATTTAAGATCCTTAAGGACAATGACTTAATTATATGACTACCTCCCCAATGCATGAAGAATAGAAGACACTCAATAAGTATATATTGGATTGAACAGTGAGAAAATGAATGACTATATTCTATGGTTAGTAATACAGAGAATAACTGGAAAATCTTTAAATATATCTTGCACTTTCAAGGACAACTGGAGTTTAAATTGATGCAGCATTTTTGGATGGCCATATTTTTCATATTTAACAGCTAAATTCTTTCCAGCAATTTAATATATAGAAAAACATGTTTAAACATTAAGTATCATGTATGTCTATCTACCTATATATGTGTGTGTGTGTGTGTGTGTAGAGAGAGAGACGTGGATTTCTATATATATAGTATTATATATTATATATATGTATAATATAAGATATTGGCTCAATATCTTAAATATTGGCCAATATATAAGATATTGGATCAATATCTTAAAATACTTTCTTAAAAGATTGATCAATAATAGGTATTTTAAATTTCCTTTCTCTCTCTCTCTAGATATATCAATCTATATATCTATATATATGTGGAGATATATATATATATATATATAGAGAGAGAGAGAGAGAGAGGTAGAGATATAGAGAGAGAGAAAGGGAGAGAGACAAAGAGTTTTACATCTGTAGACACATATAAACCCTATTGGTTTTGTTTCTTTGTATAACCCTGACTGCTATAACCACCTAAAATAGAATGAAGAGGAAAATATTTGAGTATATTATCATAGATTTCACATCCAAATCCCTCACCACTACTATGCTGTTATCAAAAAATAATGAGACACATTGTTACGTATTAAAATAGAAAGCAAGTCATGAAAAACTTTCTGTTGACCTAGTATTACATTTTAAAAACCCGTTTATGTATATGTGTAGATATAAAAAATGATAGTAATTATTATCTCTGAACAAGTAGATTGTAACTGTTATCTTTTATCAGTTTATTTTTTCAATGGCTATTATAATAAATTAATAACAAAATATATTTTCAGAAGTATAAAACGTTTCATGCCTGTTCTCACATATCTCCTGTTCTATAAATTTCCTTTTACTGGATTAATGGTCACCCCTCCTGTCCTCCTGTCCTCTTTACTTTTACTTGACAGCACATAACCATAGTCCAGAAATTCTGTTCAGGAATCATATGTTCTCAGAAAGCTTCTCTTTTTTTTTTTTTTCCTTTTTCTTTTTTTTTAAATGATGGAGTCTCGCTCTGTCACCCAGGCTGGAGTGCAGTGACGCGATCTCGGCTCACTGCAAGCTCTGCCTCTTGGGTTCAAGCCATTCTCCTGCCTCAACTTCCTGAATAGCTAGGACTACAGGGGCCACCACGACCAGCTAATGTTTTTGTAATTTTAGTAGAGATGGGATTTCATCATATTAGCCAGTATGTTCTCAATCTCCTGACCTCGTGATCCGCCCGCCTTGGCCTCCCAAAGTGCTGGGATTACAGGCGTGAGCCACTGCGCCCGGCCTCTTTCCATTTTGTTCAGCCTCCAACTGCTTGGAATCAGAAAGTTTTATGATTCGCTGTTACTAGTATAATTATTCCCTACTTCGTTTGGGTCACCAGTGAACTTTGACCAAATGCATAAAATATCCAAAATCAACCATCTCTCTCTCTCTCTTTCTGTTTCACACACACACACACACACACACACGCACACGCACACGCACACAGCTTTTGAGATGTTTCTGTCTTTTAAATTTTTATTTCTGTGATGACTTAACATTTTACAAGTATATAACAGTATATTCCTTTTCCAGTACTGGAGAGACATTAGTTTTTTAAAAAATCACAGAAGTCTGTGTCCTCATGCAGTTCATTTCCTGGTAAGAGGAGAGTAACAGTAAGCAAAGAAAGTAAGTGACATGTACTTAAAATTCAGTCTCATGTCTCAGGCTCTTCCATCTACTCCACCTTCTTGTTGCCTCCCGAGGCTCCTCGGCACATTTTGAAACATGTTATCTCCAGGATCGTCACCCTCTTCTGCATTACTGAAATCATGACAATTCTTCCAGTACTGTAAAATTGTTGTTACTGAACCTCCCTTTCTACATATTCCATCCTGCAAATAATGTGCCCTCTTCCTTCTTTTAGCTATACTTATTAACAATAACTACAAACTCTTAACAATCTTATTTTTGTACCTTCAACTACCCAACTACCATTTCCCATTTTTGAGTTTGCTCACTGTATTTGTATATTCTAAAAAATCTTTGGCTCCACCAGAACCTAGAGTACATTTATCACCTTAAACTCCTCATGGCCTTACTTTCCTCCTAACCAGTTATTTTAGTCATATGTATACATCATCATCTTTGCCTCTCTCCCTTTTGTTGGCACATTTTCTTCGTTAAAACATTGCCCTGGTTAAATTCAAAGTAAATTAACTTCAGGTGAGTATCCCCATAACTAAATGTACCTGAAAAAAAAAAAAAAATCAAAAGAAGACAGTGCTGACTGTCCTATCTTTAATGTAGATCAGTAAGGTCAAGTCATCCTTAATACTTCCTGAAAAACTCATATTTCCCTATTTCATATTTCTACTTTTCTAAATGACTACTTCATATCTTTTTTCTTTCTCTATTTCTTCACAACTGTCATTTCCTTCTTCTCAGATTTGAACTTATTTCAATTTTAAAAGAAAAATTTGAATCAGAGAAGGATTTTTGAAACTTTCCATGCATGCATTCATACACATCCATGCATTCATTAAAGTATACTTCAGTTTACCTTCTTTTTCTGTGGAAGGACCATATATAATACTGCCTAATGCAACCACTCCCCTTCATACTAGGTTTCATTCTTTTTTTGCGTAATTAATAACAATGCATCAAAAAATCCTCCTCCATTCTGCACCTCTAATTTTCCCCATATACTTGTTCAATCACATGATATGTATTTCCTCACCTTAATAAGAAACCCTCTCTCAATTCCTACTTCAGCCTTTGGTAGTAGCCTATTGCTCTTACTCTTACAGCAATCTCCTTAAAAGATATATATATATATATGAATATATGCATACATCATAAATATGCATACATCATATATACACACATCATATATACACACACATCATATATGTATACATCATATATATATATACTCATTTTCTGTAATTTTCCCCTCCCATTCCCTTAAGCCCATTCCTACTAGAGATTTGCCTTCCCATCACAAAACTACTCTTTTAAATGTGACTAATATTATTCATGTTGTGAAACCCAAAAGTCAATTTGAGTTTGCATTACTTGACCTATCAGCAGCATGAAAACCAATTGTACACCCACTTCATTTGGCTTCTAGGAATTCAGTCACTTCATTTTCTTCCTATGTGTTGAACACATCTTCTCATTCTCCTCTGCTTGTTCCTACCTCATATACTATCTCTATGTATTAATGCTTAAAGGGAGATTCCTTAGTTTCTCAAAGTGTATTCTTCCAATAATCCCATGATTTAAATACCATCTACCAAATTTGTCAAATGTATATTATCATCACATACCTCCCCCTATAGCCTCATAGTTATTTGATCAAATGTGTACCTGAAACCACCACATAGACAGCAAAAAGGCATCTCAATTTTAATATAACTAAAACTGAATTCACAGTAACAAGTAGCCGCCCTTTGAAAACATACAACATGACCTGAGAACAGGAATAAGCTGCATTAGCAAGTGAAAATTGAAGTTGTGACTCAGGTCCAATTGATGTGAATCAAGATAGATAGATAGATAGATAGATAGATAGATAGATAGATAGATAGATAGATAGATACATAGATACATAGATACATAGATACATAGATACATAGATACATAGATAAAAGGCCTATCATATTCAAATTCCTAGACTGGAACTAAATCACCAATGTGATCATGGAAATGCAAACACTACCTGAACAGTATGCAAACCCCCAGAGGAACAGCTTTTTGTGTAAATGCTGTACAATACTTTCAGTAAGTAAGTTACAGATCCTGTGCCTTGTTGATGCAAACACAGCAGATGGTTATACAAATGAATTATACGTGCCAAATCTTAGTAGTGAATTTAATTAATTATGAATTTATGAGATTGAATCATTTCAAGATACTTTCCACTTAAGGACAGATTGAAAGGAAGTCTCAAACATTCCAGTAAAATGCAAGTGGTTGCAGGCTAATGAACATTATAAAGACTTAGCATAGTTTCTCAAGGCATTCTATTTATTATAGCTATAATCAAGTTTAAAATGTTGACATATCTTTCTAAATCTAAACCATACTAAAATCTCAGAAAGATAGGCAAATGCATCAAACATTTCACAGTAAAATAGGATCATTCCATAATTGTTTATCTCTAGAAGTTGTTTATGTGTACCACGCAGCCATCAAAAAACAGGAACAGAACTGAACTTAGCTTAAATTTTTATGGAGTTCAATTATTGAGGGATATAAAAATAAGAACTACTGATTATGATACTAACTTAGGTTTCCATAATGACAGATATAATTTTTAAATACTTATCTTTATTTTACAGATTTTTTGTTTACAGCAGAACTAAATTTCAAAAACTACTAAATAAAACATTTAGTACAGCTGGGTGCTGAATCTATCAATTCCAATTCCACTGTCAGAATGATCCATAGGAGTTTGTTAGCCTCCCTGGATCTTAGTTTTGACATCTCAAAAATGAGAAATATGATTACATAAGTGTTTAATAGAGTGTAATGCTTTAAAAATGTATTTACATGGCTAGTATCCTTCTCAACTGTGAGATTATATAAATGACTGTATACACTGATTTTTCTGATTACTTGCATGTCATTGAATTTAGATCAGTACTCAAAGAGCCTGTATGTCTTCATTTTCAAAAAACAGTCAAGTAATAATATTAGATTATTCTCTTTATATCAATAGAGAAAAAAACTGTGAAATTTCAAAAAAAATAGTTCAAAAGCAACTAACAGATATTATAAAGCAGAACAAATAAATGATAGGCCATTTTTAAAGTTAAACAATAAATTTTTCATATTTGAGTCATCAGACCCAGAATTCCTGTGCATTATAGACATAAGATTACCATTAGATCACTTCAAAAATAAAATATAAGTAGTTTTCCATTTTTGTAACGTAGAAAAAATTACAAAATATATTTTCTATGAGTATTAAATCTGCCATTTTAAAGTTTAGTAATATAAAATGTTGATATGTGCAACATTATTTTGGCCATCTCTACAATATGTAGCTAAAAGACAAGAAGACTATACTGTCTCTATTTGAGGTTAAAATGTACTTCTGCTCACTTCCACTTAATCAAATCACTGGATAAACTAAGAAAAGAGAGAAGATAAAGTAGAGGATAAAGTAACTGTTGTGAGTAAATAAGCATTTAAAAGATGAGAGAAAAGGAAAATGCAGTGAGGAAATAACTGAGATCTTATTTATAGAATATTTTCCCAGACCAATTTCCTGAAGCATTTCTACTATGTGTTCTTGTAGCAGATTTATTGTTTCAGGTATTACATTTAGGCCTTGGATCCATTTTGAGTTGATTTTTGTTTAGGGTAAAAAGTGGGGGTCTAGTTTAATCCTCCTGCATAAAGATACTTAATTTTCCCAGTATCAATTCTGAAAGAGACTGTGATTTCCGCAATGAGTATTCTTGGCACCTTTGTCAAAAATCAGTTGGCTATAGATATGTGGATTAATTTATTGGTTCTCTATTCTATTCCGTTGGTCTATCAAACTGTTTTTATGACAGTACAATGCTGTCTGGGACACAATAGCTTTGTAGTATATTTTGAAGTTTGGTACTGTGATACTTCCAGCTACGTTCTTGCTCAGGATTGCTTTGGCTATTTCGGGTCTATTGTAGTTTCATACAAATCTCAAGATTTTATTTTTATTTGTGTGGAGAATGTCATTGGTGTTTTGGTAAGGATTGCATTGAATCTGTGGCTTGCTTTAGGTAGTATTGTCATTTTAACAATATTAATTATTTTTATCCATGAGCATGGGCTGTCTTTACATTTGTTTGTGTCCTCTTCAATTTCTTTCATCAGCGTTTTGTAGTTTTCCTTGTAGAGGTCGTTCACCTCCTTGGCTAAATTTGTTTCTAAGTATTTTTATATTTTTGTAGCTATTGTAAACGGGATTGATCTCTTGATTTCTTTTTCAATGAGTTTGTTGTGTATAGAAACTCTTCTGCTTTTTGTGTATTAACTATGTATCCTACAACTTTACTAAATTCATTTATCAGTTCTAAAAGTTTGGTAGAATCTTTAAGTTTTTCTATCAATTCTTAAGTGAATTTTTATTACTCTTAGTTTATTCAACTAAAAGCATTGGCAGGAATGGCAAGACATTGTACTGTGGATTAAGTTGTGATATTACTATGGAATGGTTCAAATTCACAATCAGTATAGTAATGCAAAATGAGCCATTTTGCATGGATCCAAAAGGCTACAAAAGTCATTGTGCTTAGACAAAAGTATGTGTGTGCATGACATAATTAATACCTGTTTCTAATCACTTTGAAGGAGAACTTATCTGGCTTCAAAAATGCAATGTTAATGTTTTATCAGTTTAGCACCAGTGCATGAAATAATATTTTAGTTTAGCTTTAGTTTAGTTTAGCTTTGGTTTTCCCAACATGGAAATACCTTCTATAGAGTCTAATATAAATATATATCCTGAGAAATGTGATAGACAGTTTTGTTAATGCCAATCCCTACACAAAGTTAAGTAAGTTACTTAAAATTATTATTGCTATTTTCCTAAAGAAAAGTCTGTCATTCATAGAATGATACTTTTTTTCCAACTTTTATCTTAGAATCAGAGGGGTCATGAGCATGTATGTTACAGAGCTTTAATGTGTGATACTGAGTTTTGGAAGGTGAATGAATCCAATAGCCAGGTGGTAAGCATAATACTCACTAGGTAGTTCCACCCCATGCCCCCTTCTCTTACACTTCCCTCTTGTATTCCCAGCGTCTATTGTTCACATCCTTATGTCCATGTGTACTCAGTATTTAGTTCCGACTTATAAGTGAGAACATGTGGTATTTGGTTTCCTGTTTTTCCATTAGTTCACTTAGGATTACGGCTTCTGGCTCCATTCATGTTGCTGCAAATGAAATGATTTTGTTCCTTTTTGTGGTTGCATAGTATTCTATGGTGTATATGTACCACTTTTCCCTTATCCAGCCGAGTGTTGATGGGAACCTGGGTTGATTCCGTGTCTTTGCTATTGTGAATAGTGTTTAGATGAACATTATTCACAATATTCATAGATGTATGTGTCTTTTTGGTAGAGTGATTTATTTTCCTTTAGATATATACTCAGCAATGGGACTGTTGAGTCAAATGTAGTTCAACTTGCAATGCTTTGAGAAATCTCCAAACTGGTCCCCACAGTAGCTGAACTAATTTACATTCTCATTAACAGTGTATGTGTTTCTTTTTCTCCATAGCCTCATGAGAAAATGTTATATTTTGACTATTTAACAAAAGCCATTTTGACAGTGTGAGATGGTATCTCATTGTGGTTTTGATTTACATTTATCTGATAGTTAGTGAAGATGACCATTTTTCCATATGTTAGTTGCTCACTTGCATGTCTTCTTTGGGTAAGTGTCCTTTCATATCCTCCACCCACTTTTTAATGGCATTACTTGTATTTTGCTTGTTGACTTGTTTAAGTTATTCATAGATTCTGGATATTAGAACTTTGCCAGATATACAGTTTTGTGAATATTTTCTTGCATTCTGTAGGTACTGTTTATTCTCTTGATGTGCGGAAACTCCTTCATTTAATTAGGTCCCAATTGTAAATTTCTGGTTTTGTTGCAATTACTTTTGAGTACTTAGGCATAAATTCTTTGACAAGGCCAATATCGAGAAGGGTATCTAAAAGGTTTTCTTTTTAGATTTTTATAATTTTAAGTCTTACATATAAATAATTAATTTGTCTTACATAGATTTTTGTATGTGGTAATAGGTAGGTGACCAGTTTCCTTATTCTGCATATGAAGTCAGTTATCCAAGCACCATTCATTGAATAAAGAGTCTTTTCTCCATTGTTTATTTTTGTTGAGTTTGACAAGGACAAGATGGTTGTGAATGTGTGTCTTTATACCTGGGACCTCTACTCAGTTCCATTGGTCTACATATCTGTTTGGTGGAAGTACCAAGTGGTTTTGGTTACTGTGGCCTCGTAGTAAAGTTTGAAATTGAGTAATGTGATGCCTCCAGCTTTGATTTGTTGTTGTTTGCCTAGGATTATTGTGGCTATTTGGGCTTTTTTTGTTGTTTCATATGAATTTTAGAACAGCTTTTTTTGTAATTATGTGAAAAATGGCATTGGTAGTTTGATAGGAATAGCATTAAACCTATAACTTATTTGGTGAGTACAGACATTTTAGTGATATTATTTCTTCAAATCCATGAATATGAAATATTTTTCCATTATCAGTGTCCTCTCTGATTTCTTTCAGCAATGTTTCGTAGTTCTCCTTATAGTGATCCTTCACTTTCTTGCTTAGCTCTCTTCCCCTTTATTTTATTATTTTTGCAGCGATTTTAAATGAAATTGCATTCCTAATTTGGATAATGTCAACTTGAGCATTATAGGTGTATAGAAATGCTATTGATTTTGTACATTGATTTCATATCCTGAAAATTTATTGAAGTTGTTTATCACTTCTTGGCGCCCTTTGGTGCAGTATTTAGAGTTTTCTAGGTAAAGAATCATATTTCCAACAAAGAAAGATAGTTTGACTTTTTCTTTTCCTATTTGGATATATTTTATTTCTTTCTCTTGACTGATTGCTCTGAGTAAGACTTTCTGTTTCCTTGGCAACACTCTCACAGACCCATCCAGGAACAATAGTTTGCATCCTTCAATCTAATCAAGTTGACACTCAATACTAACCATCACATATGTTCTTTCTCTGTGAAGATGACAGGGATGTGTATTTTCTGGTTGTTGGGTGGACTATTCTGTAGATGTCTCTTAAGTCCAATTTAATTGTAGAATTAACTTGTTAGATTTCTGTCCCCTCCAATCACTGGTGTCACATCCATGTTTCCTTAGCCCCAAGGGGGACCCTAGTGGGCTGCGCTCCTTGCTCTCTTAGAGGTTATGTGAGCTGAAGATTAGGATTCCAGGAGATCCACAGTGCTCTGGAGGCACATTAGTCCTCTGTCCGTAGCAGAGCCAGACTGGGTTGTGAGGTATGTCTGCAGGTGGTCTGATATTGCAGGAGGTCAAGACCACGGGATATTCAGGCAGTGTGGCATTGCAGTGGGTGTACAGAAGGTTTGGAGCCCATAGCCCAGAGTATTTTACCCAGCAGATATCTGTGAGGACTGCCCAGTTTACTCTTCCTCAACCAGGATTCCTTCTAGTTGCTCTCTTAATAGCTAGCCCCACCACCTAGTTTTGTGATAAGCCTTTTGTTCCCAGATGACTGAACTATTAGGTATTCTGGGCCATGGGGCTCCCTTGGAAAGAGGCTGCAACTAACAGACAGGGCATGCTCATCTTGGATGGTCACTGTGCATAGAGGCACTCAGCTCCCAGGCCTGTCCATGAACCTGTGTCTCAGTCTTTGTAGTGTTTTGAGAGTGGGGGTTCTTTCTTCACTAGAGTGCCAGCCACAGATCTCAGCTTAGTACTCCTGAGCTGTAGGCTCTAACCCTGTGGAGGTTGGGACCAGGCCTGCTGCTCTGTCTTACTGTCTCTTGGTGTTGAGCATCAGCTATGCTGGGGGGTCCAAAGTGCTTCCAGGTCTTCAGCAAAACACTCAGTCAGGGTCACCAGTACAACACATAGGCTGTGCAGTGAAGGCTGTGCTGTGTGCATACTCTTGTAAAAGTGGCCAGGCAGGGGCCTTGGGAAGGGCTGGTGGCCAGGAGAGTGCATAGATTAGATGCGCTCTGGTCACACAGGAAAGACAGCCATGCTTTCTCCTGCCCAGTAGGTAGCAGGGGCTAGAACTTCTCAGAGGAAAATGGAAAGCCTTGGGAGATAAGTACTTATAACCACATTTTGGTGCTACTGGTCCATGTGAAAAACCTCTTGGTTCCCCCTACATTTGATCTCTGTCTCTGCCTCTCTCCAGGCAGATAATCCTGCTAATTCAAATGTCTATGGAGATGATGGTATCTCTTGTAGCTAGAATCCCAGGCATCCATGGTAAGAGTGAGTTGTCCACAGTCACTTCACTCACTCCTTCCTTAGGAGCTGTGCAAGGTTCTCAGCTTCCTGCCTTTTTGGCCTAAGCATCTACTTCATCTCTCTAGCAACTCACAATGTTTTTTTCTCAAAAGATCAGTTCAAAGTATAATGTTTTACTTGATATTTTGGTTGTTCTTAGTGAGACAGGAGCTTCCTGGCTGCATCTAGTCAGCCATCCTGTCTGCATTCAAAAGAATAACAATTCTTCATGATTTTCTGGCAAAGCTTGTAGCTCTAATTTGGGTATTGATAGTTATCTACAAATATATGTATTACAAAATATATTAATATGTGACATCATATATGTCATGTAATATATAATTGTATACATTATTATAATCACTTTATGTTGATGCTTAGAAGTATTTGTAGCATATAGTAAATTTGATATATGTATTAGTTATTGAGTATTCCATTTCTATTTTATATTCAACACACCAAAAAAAAGATTTATGGCTCTCCCCTATATATGTAATTTCTTATTTTATTAAATGTGTTATTTTATACTGCTTCTCCAAATCTAAATGTCAAATTTGTTTTCCTCTCTCTCTGTCTTTCTCTCTCTCTCTAGTTTATATCTATTCAGGCAACAAAACTTTATATTCTTACTTTTCTTGTATTCAGATTGTCTTTATACATTTTCCTAATATTTAGAACACTTCACTTGGGCTATAATTAATCTACGCTTCTACAGTTTCTCCATATTGTACATTACTGCTATATTACTCTTCTTAAAATATTTTCTCTTCTGCTGCCTGCCTGTTTAAGATTTAAAGTGGAATACTATAAGGAATCAATTCTAATTTTTTTTCCTGATATTGCCTATCCTCGCTGATTAAGCTTTGACATTCATCTTTTTTCCTTTGCCTCTCCTCATATATCCCCATTAATCATAGGGATATTCTGAAAATTTTGACAATATATAATGATTCACAAAATGTATTATTTTCATCAATCTGGTTATTCCATAGATTTATGCTAGAGAAAAATGTTTCACCTTTTAACTTTAAGTTGCTCACAGACTAGATAAACTATTAACAAGGTCCACATGTGTAACATGTTATACAGATGACAATGAACCATTTCTTATTTTTTCTGACCCTCATGTAAAACTCATGTCTAGAAAAGCTCAAAAGTAATCTTTTTAGAATCTCACAATCAAAATTTAAAGTGCGACAGACCCTGAGGAAGGGTATAATAAAAATCTTTTTTTTTGTAATATGTATTAGGACAGATAGAAGTAGGGCAACATTTCAGACTGTTAAAAAAATGAAAACATGATAACAATTTTAACAGTTTTAATAATCTAAATTATATATAATACATTACATATAATATAATATAAAAATTATATATAATTATATGCATAATTATATATAATCTAAATTATATTTTATATATTATATAATTTAGATTATTATATAGTCTAAATTATATATAATTTTATAGTGTATATTAATAATTATTGATTATTAATATATAATATAAAATATAAATGTAAAAGAATATTGTATATTAATAATTAATATAAATAAATCATTATGTTTTAATATGTAATTATTATGATTATATTTATTTTAATATTAATTATTAAATTTAATATAATATAATAATTATATAATAAATTATTGTATTTAATTTGATATTATGTTACTATAATTTAACATATATAAAACTCCCCTATATGTATATAAGGGAGTTTATTAAGTATTATCTCACACGATCACAAGGTCCCATAACAGGCCATCTGCAGGCTAAAGACCAAGGAGAACCAGTCCAAGTTCCAAAACTGAAGAACTTGGAGTCCAATGAGGGCATGACGCATCCACCAGCACAAGAGAAAGATGTAGGCTAGGAGGCTAGGCCAGTCTCTCTTTTCACATTTCTCTGTCTGCTTATATTCTAACCACACTAGCAGCTGATGAGATTGTGCCTGCTCAGATTAAGGGTTGGTCTGCCTTTTCCAGGCCACTGACTCAAATGTTAATCTTCTTTGGTAACACCCTCACGGACACACCCAGGATCAAAACCTTGTATCCTTTAATCAAGTTGACACTCACTCTTAACCATCACAAATATTATGATTCAATACCAAGCAGAGCACCATGCAGATTTCTGTGTGTGGATATGCAAGATACCCTCCTTGCTCCCACAGCCTACTTTAATAAGACCTCTTCTGATTAATTAAATTAAGGCATAATATATTATATCTCTTTATTTTATTTCCAGTGCACAAATAAATTATTAGAATTAATTCCCTAGGGACATATACATCAAATACAAAACATGACACTGAAATGTAGCTTTCACATACACTCTTAATTTACATTCTGATACATTCAATTCATGTGTAGTGCTGATAATAAGGCAGCTGTGATTTGATTCGCTTGAAAATTCTGAAGATAAATAATTTGACCCTCTTAGTATCATGTAAAATAAATTAGTTTTTCCAGTTGTTAAGAAATATCTTAATGTTCTGAAATACTAATTTTTCCATAGATTAATTTATATAGTCATTATATAAAACAGGGAGGACATTAAAGATGGCTGATTAGAGGCATTTTCTCTGCTTATTTTCTCTAATAAGAAGAACAAAAATAGTGAGTAGATGATCACACTTTGAATAGACCATCCACAAGAAAAAACTGGAATTCCACAGAGAAGTGACAAGAAACCCCTAAAGCAAAGGAGAAGCAAGCAAGGCAGTCTGCTAGTCTGGTATTTGCTGGAAGCCAGGAAAGACTCCTAAATGTGTGGAAATGGTAAGAGACAGAGCAGTCCACTGCTCCCACCAAGAACTTATGCAATCCCAGCTGCAGAAGAGCCCCTTAACCTTCATGGGCTCTAAGAATAACAGGGAGGTTCCTAGAGACTGTGCAAATGCATTGTTTGTTAGACAGTGAGTGCTCATGTTGGGTTCCACCAACTGCTAAGTCCTATGCAGTGGTAACAGAGAATGATTTTAGGAACTCAGCCCACAGTGGACTGTGTCCTGTTCTGCAACTAAGGCAAAGCTAGCCGGGCCAGCAGTCCCACTCACTCTTGCAGAGGGGTGAGCATCCATATTCATGCACTCCAAGTTCCACTGCCCACAACCACCTTGGCTGTGGACTGGTACAGACTGAGACATAAGCAATGACTGCACCATCTAGCAGGCTGCATATAAGTGCTGCCAAGGACAAAAATCCTGCCCTCCCCAGTATAAGGGCCATAGCAGAGCTGTTGCTTCCTCATCTTGAGAATTCTGCTGGTGGTCTGGGGCTCATCCTACACCTACATACCACAGCCAGCCACTATACAAACCACCTAAGGATCAAAGGGCATAGCCTAAACTGACTCCACATACCTATTACAGGAGCACACTATCCAGAGGCCTAGGGATTGTTCAACCCAGTCCACCACCAGTGATACTTTAAGACCCCTGCCAGGTTCCCAGGTCAAGTGGGCCCATTCAACCTTCCCCTAACATCCAACAGCATGTGCCACCTGCATGTCTGAGAACTAGTCCATTAAACTGATCACAGTCACTGCAAACACCAGTGCAGTCCATTTGGTTTCTAGAAGGTTGTCCCACCACAGCTATACTTATTGCCTATGACATACACACTGGCCAGGAACTTGAGAACCTGCACATCTACCTGACCCCTGCTGCCATTTCCAACACCCAAGAAAGCCACGTGGATGCACAAGATGACCTACCCAGATGCTCTAACACCAGTGCCAGTGTACACTGCCCTGGACCCCAAGGCAGCCCATTGTTATCACCATTGGTGTCCAAAACCTGGCCAATCTGGTGATGGAGTCCCTATCAAAGCTTCACCACAGCTTCCACTAAAACTGCATCCTAAGTCACTGAGGAAATCTCTGAACCACTAATACTTCTTACAGCAAAATAAATGAAACAAAGACTACATTACTACTTGCACTCAGAATCAAAGCCAAAGTTCCCTACCCAACTAACAACACGAACACAACTTCAGGAAAAATTACTCCCCTAGGAAAGCAAATTCAGGAAATTGAAATAAGTATCTGTAACATCACAGCTGCAGATATCAATGTAAAGACATAAGGAATATTTAGAAAGCAATGAAATATAATAATTTTCGAGCAAACAGAACCCAATAAAAAATTCACAAAATCCCAATTAAAGATTCAAAATGTTGGTACTAAATACAACCAGTGAGATACATGATAATTCTAAAAAATAATACAAAAATTCAGAAAAAAAGAATTTAGGATATGAGCAGAAAATTGCCAAAGATATTGAAATTCTAAAAAAGAAACAGGCAAAATTTTAGAACTAAAGAATTCAATGAATGAAATACAAAATGCATTTGAAAGTTTCAACAATAAACTAGATCAAGAAGTAGAAATTCTCATACTTAAAAACAGATCTTTTTAAATAACCCAGTCAGAAAAAGAAGAAGAAATAAATCAGGAAAGTTTTCAAGACATATGGGACAACATAAAACAATTTGTGAGTTGTTATTATCCCAGAAGGCAAGAAGAGAATGAAAGTTTTAGAAAACTTATTGTATGAAGAAACAGATAAAAACTTTCCAAGTATAGCAAGATATTTGTACATTCTATACAGGAGATGAAGAAATATCCAAATAGATACATTGCAAAAGGTCTTTTCCATGGCATGTTATAGTCAAACTATCTAAATGCAAGGACAAAGAGAGAATTATAAAAAGAACAAGAGAAAACTGTTTAGTCACCTATAAATAAACACCCACCAGAATCACAGTGTATTTGTCAAAAAATACCTTATAGGCCAGGAGAAAACTGAATGATATCCTCACAGGCTGAAACAAACAAACAAAAAAAAGCCTTTAGTCAAGAATACTATGCCTAACCAAAATTATCCTTCATAAATGAAAGAGAAATAGTCTTTCCTCAAGCAAAAGCTGAGGGATTTATGACCACTAAACTAGACCTACTAGATGAGTTAAAGGGAGTCCTACACTTGGAAGCAAAAGGTCAACATTTCTTATCATTAAAACACACAAAAGTATACAACTCATTGGTAATGTAATCACACAAAGGAGAAAGGGAGACAAATGACACCATGGAAAAAGAAAGAAAAAAACACCGAAACCACCATGACAAACAAGAGAAAAAGGAAGGAGCACATAATATACAAAACAGCCAGAAAACAATTAACAATATAACAGGAAGAAAACTTCATGTATCAATATTAACTTTGAACATAATGGATTAAATTCTTTACTTAAATGATATAGACTGGCTGGATGGATTTTATAAAAATGATCCAATTATATGCTGCCTACAAGAAATGCACTTTACCTTTAAAAACACATGTAGACTGAAAGTAAATGGATGGAACAAGATATTTCATGCAATGGAGAGCAAAAACAAGCAGAGTAGCTATACTTAGATTTAAAATGATAAGATATTTTAAGCCAGAAACAGACAAAGATGATCACTATCTAATGATAAAGGGCCCAATACAGCCAGAGGATAGTACAATTTTATATATATATATATGCACCTACCATTAGAGCACCTAGATTCATAAAGTAAATATTACTAGATATAAAAAGATTGACTCTAATATAATAGTGGGGGACTTCAACATACTACTCTTAGTATTAGACAGATCATCTAGTCAGAAAGTCAACAACAAAACATTGGATGTAAGATGAACTTGAGACTTTAACAGAAATTTATAGAATACTTGATCTAACAATGACAGAATGCATATTTTTTCCTCAGGAAATGACATTTTCTCCAGAATAGACCATATGTTAGGCCATAAAACAAGTCTCCACAAATTTTAAAAATTCAAAGCACATCAACTATCTTTTCAGACCACAGTGGAATAAAACTAGGAATCACTACCAAGAGAAACTTTGGAAACTATATAAATATATGGAAATTAAACAACATTCTCCAGAACAACTACTACGTCATTGAAGAAATTAAGAAGAAATTAAGATGGAAAACATTTATGGAAACAAATTAAAATAAAAATACAATATAATAAAACTTGTAGGATATTGCAAAAGCAGTGCTAAGAGAGAAATTTCTAGCAATAAATATCTACATCAAAAAGTAGAAAGGTTTCAAATAATCTAGTGAAGCCCTTCAAGGAATTAGAAAAGCAAGAACAAACCTAACTCAAAGTTAGCAGAAGAAAATAAATAATAAATATTATAGTAGAACTACATTAAATTATGAGTAGAAAAACAATAGAAAGGATCAGTGAGACAAAAAGGTGGTTCTTCAAAAAGATAAAATTGATAAACCATTTTCTAGACTAATAGGAAAAGAAGAGAGAAGATCAAAAAGAGAAACTCAGAAATAAAAAGGGAGACCTTATAACTCATACCACAGAAATTAAAAGGATCAAGATCAACAGAGACTACAGTGAACAACACTCCATGCTAACAAACTAGAAAACCTAAAGGAAATGGATAAATTACTATAAACATACAACCTGCCAATACCGAATCAGGAAGAAATAGAAAACCTGAAACTATTTCCAAAAGTTAAAGGGAAGGAAATTCTCCCTAATTTTTTCTGTGAGCCAGGATTACCCTGATACCTAAATTAGACAAGGACATAAAAAAAAATAAAGAAAACAGTGGCAGGCATCAATATTGCTAGCAAACATATATCCAAAAATCCTCAAGGGAGTACTATCAAACTAAATACAACATCATATCAAAAAGACAATACATCGTGATTAAGTGGAATTTATCCCAGGGATAAAAGGATGATTTGACAAAGGAAATCAATAAACATGATACATCACATCAACAGAATGAAGTACAAAAGCCACATGATCATCTAAATACATGAAGAAAAAGCATTTGATAACATTCAATATCACTTCATATTAAAAACTGTCAACAAACTAAACATAGAAGCAATACACCTCAAAATAATAAAGGTTATACGTGATCAACTGACAGGTAATATACTAAATGGGAAAAAGTTGAAAGCCTTTTCTTTATGAATGAGAATAAGATACGGAAGCTCATTTTTTACCACTGTTATTCAACATAGTACTGGAAGTCCTAGTGAGAGCAGTCAGACAAGGGAAATAGATAAAAGGCATCAAAATTGGAAAAGACAAAGTCAAATTTTTCTTCTTTACAAGTGACATGATCTTATATTTGGAAAAATCAAAATATTTTTTTAAAAATTGCTTAGAACTGACAAACTCAGTAAAGTTTCAGAATATAAAATCAACAAATGAAAATCAGTAGTGTTTCTATATACCTATAATGAGATAGCTAAAACTAGAATAAAAAAAAAACTATTTGCAGTAAACATAAATTAAACCAAAGAAATTAAATATCTCTACAAAGAAATCTACAAAATACTGATGGGAGAAATCAAAGATGACATAAACAAATGGATAGACATCACATGGTCATTTATCAAACAAATTCAGTAAAGTTTTGGGATACAAAATTGACATATAAAAATCAGTAGTGTTTCTATATACCCATAATAAAATAGCTAAAAAATATCAAAAAGAAAAACCTATTTACAATAAACATATATAACAAAAATAAATTTAACCAAGGATATTAAATATTTCTATACTGAAAATTACAAAACATTGTGGATCAGAAAAATCAAAATCACTAAAATGACCATATTGTCCAAAGAAATCTACAGATACAGTACAATCTCTATCAAAATATCAATGTCATTTTTCAAAGAAATAGAACAAACAATTCTAAAATTTGTATGAAATCAACAAACAAAAAAGCCTGAATAGCCAATGCAATCCTGAGGAAATAGAACAAAGCTAGAAACATTACAATACCTGACTTCAAAATATACTATAAAGCTGTAGTATCCACATATGTATCATGGCACTAGCATAAAAATAGACATATAGACCCCAGTGGAAGAAAATAGAGACCCCAGAAGTTAATTCACATATCTACTGCCAACTGATCTTTGAGAAAATTGCAAAGAACATACACTGGGAAAAGGTCATTCTCTTCAATAAACGGTTCTGGGAAAACTGGGTAACCATATGCAGAAGAATGAAATTGGAACCCCACCTATGAACCATTTTATATATGGTAATATACAAAAATCAACTCAAGATAGATTAAAGATCTAAACTTAAGACCCAAAACTATAAAACTACAGAAGAAATTATATGGATTATTTTTCAGGACATTGGCAGAGGCAAAGATTTTATGACTAAGACCTCAAAAGCAGAGGCAACAAAAGCAAAAATTGAAAAGTAGGACTATATTAAACTAAAAAGCTCTGCAGAGAAAAAGAGTCAACAAAGTGAAGAGACAATCTCTTGAGAGGGATAAATATTTGCAAACCCCTTATTCAACATGGAACTAACATTCAGTATGAACTCTTACAGGGAACTGAAAAGAAAAAAAAGTTACTGAAAAATAGGCAAAGGACATGGATGGCCATTTCTGAAAAGAAGACATACATGTGGATAACAGGTGTGTGAAGAAATGCTCAGCATCACTAACCATCAAGGAAAGGCAAGTCAAAACCACAATATCATCTTACCCCATTTAGAATGGCTATTATTAAAAAGACAAAAAAAAAAAAAGACATATGTGAGGATGTGGAGAAGACGGAACTCAAATACAGTTGGTGGCCATGTAAATTAGTACACTCACCATGGAAAGCAGCATGATTTCTGAAAAAACTAAAAATAAAACTACCATATGATCCAGCAATCTCACTACTGGATATTTATCCAAAGGAAAATAAATCAATATAGCAAAGAGATATATGTAGTCCAATATTCATTGCAGCTTTATTTTTGGTTTTTTTTTTTCATATTTTTTTGAGACAGGGTCTCACTCCATTGCCTAGGTTGGAATGCAGTGGTGCGATCTCGGCACACTGCAACCTCCACTTTCCTGGGCTCGAGGGGACTCTCCAGCCTCAGCCTCTCGAGTAGCTGGGACTACAGGCATGAGACACAAATGCCTGGCTAATTTTTGTAATTTTGTAGAGACAGGGTTTCATCATTTTGCCCAGGCTCGTCTCAAACTCCTGATCTCAAAGTTATCCACCCGCCTAGGCCCCTGAGAATACTAGGATTATAGGCATGAGCCACTGGGCCGGGACTATTGCAGCATTATTTACAATAGCAAAGATATGAAATCAATCTAAATGTTCATCAACAGATGAATTGACACAGAAAAGTTGGTATATACATACAATTGAATATTTTTCACCATGAAAAAGAATAAAATTACGTCATTTGCAGCAACATGGATGGAATTGGAGGTTTTCATGTCAAGTGAAATAAGCCAGACACAAAAAGATAAATATCACATGCTCTCACTCAAATGTGGGAACGAAGAAAGCGAATCCTATGGCTGTAGAGAGTGGAAGGATAGATACCAGAGACTGGGAGGAGTGTATGGGGCAAGGGAATAAATAGAGGTTGGATAATGGGTATATACATATAGCTAGATAGGAGGAATAAGTTCCAATGTGTACTTATTACTCTGCTCTAAATACCCTGACTTGATCACTACACATTCTATGCATGTAACAAAATTTCACATGTACCTCATTAATATGTACATTATACATTTCAATTTGTACATTGTACATTTCACATGTACCTCATTAATATAATGTGTAACAAAATTACGTGAAAGATGAAAGGTATATTTGTGTTCTGTTAAAATGCATTGTAAACAAAAATTTTACTGGGTATAAAAGTATAGAACATATATACTTATGCACACAGATACACACACTTTTTGGAGCAGAGATGATCATTTCGAGTTTTCACAAGCTAGGGTGTACATAGCAATTTACAAAAATATAATCCATTGAGTTTGAAGTGTCCTCACTTCTGTAAGTTATGCGTGTTTCTTGTTATATCCTCTGGCTGTACTGATGTACATTAGAGAAGATCTAATTAAAAGCTTTCATGCTAAGACTTAATTGACATATTCTTGAAACTCAAGTTAATCTTTCCATGTTTTTTTAGATATTTTCTTCACTTTAAAAATATCATATTTGCCAACTTAAGGGTTGCAGTAAGATTGGTTTCTGGTGAGGCCTCTCTTTTTGCTTGCAGACAGCTGACTTTCTCCTCTGTCCTCACATAGCCTTTCCTTTATGCATATGTGAAGAGAAAGTAATCTCTAGTGTCTGTTCATTACCATATAAGGGCAATAGTTCTATTGTATTAGGGACATGCTCTTATGACTTTATTTAATTTAAATTACCCCCTAAAAGGCACTATCTAAATACAGTCACATTGAGAGTTAGGGCTTCAACATATGAACCCAGAGAGACACAATTCATGCCATACCAATCCCTAGTGGCATTTTTTTTTTCCATTTTCATTATTCTTTGACTTAGTGTTTCATAGACTTTCAATCTAATATTTTTGGATTTAAAATATCAAACTATGTAAGACTTATGATGTAATATTCTCTGTAGTTCAATAACTATCTGGAGAGTATCTGTTACCAAGGGTAAAAGATAAACCTTATGAATTTGCTTTATGCTTTTATGCTTTATAACTTCAATAAACGTTATCAAACCAGTGATATCAACCTGTTCATAAAGTTTTTATATAATATAATAAAATGATGTTTATTCATCATCAAATTACATGCTGAAATTCTAAAGACCATGATGCTATGTTTTTTTTCCAAAGAGAAATACCTCAAACAACTATATAGAGTACATAAAATATACTGACACAATGGAGAGAAGATATTTTTTCCACATGTTTGTGTTTGACAGTTTTCAGCATTCAATAACTAAGCAAATTAAATTTCATAGTTTAACATGTCATGCAAAGCACTTCAAATCCTTTGGGGAAAATGTGATATATACCCACACACATTTGTGAAGTATATGTGCATATGTACATACACACACAAAACACATGTGACAGTTAATTTTGTAACATTAGAAAAAGTATTAAATTTGCTATAACTAAATTTCCTCATTTGCAAAAATGATACAACATTTACATTTATTATTATAAATTATTAATTTGATGTTACTCTGATCATCTTGCTTTTTTTAATACTTGCAGATTTCTCCATGGATTCAGACTTTCCAGATTTTATTTTCTCCAATGTTTTTAAAAGTATAGAATCTATATCTAGTTCAATTCGTAGTTAATTCACAGTATTTCCAAAACATCATTAAAGCTTATTTACCTAGTATTCAGAGTTGGGAAAGAATTAGCATCATTTGCATACAAGCCATTTAATATGAGGAATTTAGCAAGGGTTGCTTTCCTCAAAGCAGTTTCACTAATCCTCCCACACACCTGTTGATAATATTCTAAAAATTCCATTCAATAATTTGTCTTTGTTTTGTTGTTTAATCTAGATTTTGATTAATTGTGTTACTTCATTGTTTTATTATAACAAAAATGAACAGCAGAACTATTTGGCATTCAATACATAAAGAAGTGTGTATGTGTACACTTTTATCTCTTCGAGAAATCTATGAATTATGTCTTGTCATCCTCATGTTATGAATGTGGAACCTTTAGTTCAGAAGTTTTAAGTAATGTTTTCCAATACAATCTAGCTAAAAACAGTAAAACTGGCAAATTATATCAGTCTGATTCCAGAGCCATCATGCACACCTCTTGAATCCTATCTTACATCCTTGCTGCCTACTTTTTTCCTTAAGTTGTAGCAATCAGGTATGTGTAGGAGTGACTTGATAGCACCTGGTCACAGCTGCACAGAGCACTTCTTGGCTTCTAATCTAAGGATTCTCTGCCACTGATATTAGGAATCCTATGAGAATTCATTTGAAGAATCTACTAAATGTACATTTTAAGTACATGAATCACAGTTTAAGGAACAGAAGGGAGAAATTTGGAATACTCTATTTAAGGTAATGTACTACCCGTGAAACAGTAAAGTGTTACTTAAGGGTGGCCTCAAATTAGTTGGAAATAAATATTTCAGGATTTAGAGCAAGCATATTAGAGCAAGCATAATGATGCATATAGACAATGATATATATAATGATATGGTAAAAGATAAGATAAATTGATAAAATAGAATCATAAAGTGCTCAATTAAAATTAGAAAAGGCAAGAGGGGGCAGAAATAAAAAGTAAATGCGACTAACAGAAAACAGTTACAAAACAGAGTTCAGAACAAGGGAAGTAATCAAAAATAAAGAGGGACATTGCATAATTACAAAAGAATCATACTTACAGAAGACACAGCAATTCTAACAGTGTATACACCTAACAGCAGAACATCCAAATATAAGAGGTAAACACAGGAATAGAAATAGGAAGTAAAGAAATCCACTTTTATTTGCAGACTTCAGTAGCTCTCCTTAAGGGATTGATAAGTAAAGCAGGTAAAAAAAAAAAAAAAAAAATACATATATAGGTGACATGAACAGCATTGTAAATTAACTTAATCTAATTGACATTTATATAACACAATGTCTAACACCACAGAATACACATTCTTCTCATGCTTCCATGGAACATTCATCATGCTAGACTACCTTCAAGGCCATAAAACACACCTTAATAAATTGCAAATAATAGAACCTATACAAAGTATGCTCTTAAGCCACAACAGAATCAAATAATTAATAATAGAAAGGTAGCAGAATTCTAAATAATTTATGCAGATACTATGACATCAAGGAGGTAAAGCATTATTCTTCACTTATTAAGTCTCTGCAGTCCTCTTAATCACTTACTTCCAAAGAGTACAGTATGTGTAAAGGAGTAAAACCAACTTTTAATAGATGCATCGGAAAAACACTACTTCAGCCATATGATCAAGGTTAACATCAATAATGATAAGTCATGTTGACAGTATATACTCCTGATAGCATATGATCAGAATGATACTTTACCTCTTTGATCCTGCTCCCACAAAAAAACATGCCCTGAGTCTAATTATGAGGAAAAAAATAAGCAAAACCCCAGTTGAGGAACAGTGCACAAAATATCTGGCCAGTACACCCCAAAATTGTCAAGAACCTTAAAGTACAAATAAAGACTAAGAAACTCTGATGGCCAAGAGGAGCTTAAGACATTGCAACTAGGGGCCAGGTATGGTAGCTCACTCCTTTAATATCAGCACTTTGGGAGGCCTAAGTGGGAGGATCGCTTGAGACCAGGAGTTTGAGAACAGCCTAGGCAACATATTAAAAAGATAAAATTGACTACTTACCCAACACTTATAACTAATAGTCCTTATGTACATTATGACCAGGAAACTTCACTGAGGTTTGATTTAGAAGGTAGCAGTGATATGTAACACAGACTTCTGCAGTTGTGTGGGTGACAAGTGAATGAGAAAAAGCTTTCATTTCTACAAAAAAGTTGGAAGTGGGAAACTAGGCAGCAAACAAACAAACAACAACAACCAAAGACATGACAACTAAATTTAATGTGTTTCCTACGTAGGATGTTAAAACACAAAAATGACATTGGGTAGAAACTAATGAATTCTGAATACAATTCGGATATTAGATAATAACTTATCAATATTAATTCACTAGTTAAAAGACGTGGCATACTAATATCAAACACTAATGATCGGAGAAATGATTGTGGGACCTATGAGAACTCTCTACACTCACTTCTTCATCGATCTGTAATTCCACAACTGTTCTAAAACAAAAGTTCATATGAAAATATGAGTCAGATCAGTGACACCAAGAACTTATGTGTCACCCGTAGAACCTACTCTATAGACATGTGGCTTAGTAAGTCCAGGTATTGATGCATCTTCTGTAGTTTGAAAATTACTTATGCAATGGTGTTTTGTTTAATGTTTCTTACACCGGTGTATCAACAATTGCTCAGTGAAGGACACATAGTTGATCAGAGTATTACAATCAGAAATAGATTTACTGCAAGTAACAGAGTGCTTACAAAATCTTTGGCAGAATAGAGGATAAGCCTCTGCACTTTGAGTTTCAAGTCACGTAACTGCAGCTGTAATCCAGTGGTCAGGAGACAGCTGTTACCCTTATTAGCATCTGCTTACAGTCACCTCTCACCCAAGAGGTTGGAAAATAGGCAGCAGATTGTGGGGTCGACTGTGACTCAAACACTCGTGCTTGTCAGAACATGCTTCTCACCCACACAACTGCAGAAGTCTGTGTTATGTATCACTGCTGTCTTCTAAACCAAACGCAAGTCCAAATAGTTTCCTGGTCGTAATGTACATAAAGATTATTAGCTATAAATGATGGATAAGTAGTCAATTTTACCTTTTTTGCTTTGTTTTAAATAGACTTTATTTTTTAGAGCAGTTCTAGGTTCATAGCAATACTGACAGGAAGACATAAACATTTCCCATACAGTCCCTTACTTCCCATAGCTGCACAGTGTCCTCCACCATGAACATCCTCCACCAGAGTGGGACATTGGTTACAATCTACTACATGAGCCTATGTTGACAATCTCTTATTACGCAAAGTCTGTTGTTTACACTGGGGTTCACTCTTGGTGTGGTATATTCTATGGGTTTTAAGAACTGTATAGTGACAAGTATCCACCAGTATAGTATCACACAAAATAGTTTCATTTCCCTAAATTCTCTATGCTCTGTCTATTCCTCCTTCCATTTCCCTCATTTTAGCGCTTTAAATAATTTTTTAAAGGAGATTATAGACAATTATCTATCCAAATAAAAAATTATCTTAAAGAAATGTTCATATCAAGAATGTAATAGTTATAATCATTTTATATTTACATTATATTGCTGCATAACAAATTACTAGGACCTTATCAGCGTTAAAAAGTTATTATCTCACAGATTCTGCGGCAGGAATGTGAGCACAGCTTAGGTACTTTCTCTGCTCAGAGTTTCACAAGAATGTGATCAACATGTCATGGGGTCTGTATTCTCATCTGGAGGACTATTGTAGGCATGAACACCAGGGGGCAGGAAACATGGGGACCACACACGGTCTGCCCACTGTACCCAGGGATAGTAAATGTGTAGGTTTATTTGGAATCCTAGGCTTTTGGGCAGGATAGACTTGTGTTAGAGTCTTGGTTCTGTCTACTGTTAAATTGTAAAGTTGGTAAATCACTTTCCTTCTATAAATGGCCATCCTTTCACACATAAAAGGTGGATAATAGTAAGATCTACCTCAGAGGGATGACTGTGTGAGATAATCCAACTGTTGCTATTAGCACCATATCTACGATTTAGATGTCTAACTCTATCTGCTGTAAGATCCTAATGTCAGGCTCAAATTTGTAAAAGGGAATTTGATTATGCTAGACCTGTACATAAATTATTTCAGTTTAATCTTGCAAGAATTTTCTTGTAGTCTTTCAACTTTGGTATGCTTTGGTATCAGCCCCTAAAGGAGTTAATTTTACCAATCCACGTATTTTCCTGCTAACTCCTCCAGGCACTGTTTGAGGTTCATTCTAATGTTTTGTCTTTTCTCCCCAATTACATTTTCTTCTTTCCACCTGGCTTCAGAATTCAAATCTTTATAGCAGCAGTTAAGTATTTATAAAGCTTAAGCCACAGACTTCCTTTCAAAAATACTGCAGCATAAAATTGAAAAGTAAAACTAAAAATCTAGTGATAGCATCAAGAACAAATATGTTAACTTATTGAATTCTGAAGAGCACAAAGAAATTTTAGAGAACTGTGCTATTCAGGCCTTGTTCTCAAATTATGGCAAGACGAGTTCTTTTTCTAATACTTTTCAAATCTATTTTGAAAATGAGAGAAAAAATAAACCTTGACAATTTCAAAAGCCACAAACTCTACTTGATAGTAAAACTCAACTGGAATTTCAGTTGAAAAGCTTTCGTTCTAATGGTCCAGACTCAGGAGAAAAGTAGGGAAATAGAACTGGCATTTGTTGAGAGTTAGTCATGTATGAGCCACTTTCTATAAATTTTATTGTATTTAATTTAATTATAAGTATTATGTAATTAAGTGCTTACATTTAATCTTTTCACTTCATGAAATGTGTTAGTCGTAGGGAAAGGGGAAGTTCTAAAACATATGGCTAACTTCCCAATTCTATTTTATAAACTTAATCTTTTTCAAATCCTAGATTGATGTTTATCAAAAAAAACCCACAAATAAACCCATTATTTTTCTAATGTCTGCTATATCTACCAACAATGTTTATGTTGGACTCTGATAAACACACATACACAACACACATACACATGCACATATACATGTACACGTTACTCCCATAATAAAATATTGGAGCGTTTTATCAAAGAAAGACAGGACATGAGAGATACTGACTTTAGTGTAGGAAGCCTACTATATGAAAAATATCCAACAGGTAGTTTGAAGAGCAGTTGAATCTGATTGAGAAGTTTTTTCAATTAGCCTGGAGAGAGTAAGGGCAGACACACGAGCTTTGCTATTCTTGCCAAATCATGAGTCTGCAGGGCTACTAATGTCAAATGATGCCATTATAAATTGAACAGTGGCATCACATACTCACCAATTTGTGTATACCTGTGAGACTATATCCACCTTGAAGAAATAAATTTTAGTTTGCATAAAAATACCTAGGGGATAGCAGTATGCATTAGTTAATTCTCACACTGTTATAAGGATATAACAGAGACTGGGTAATTTACAAAGGAAAGAGGTTTAATAGACTCACAGTTCCACATTGCTGGGGTGGGGGGTCCTCACAGTCACGGCAGAAGGCAAAGGAGGAGCAAAGACCCATCTTACATAGTGGCAGGCAAGAGAGTTTGTACAGGGGAACTCCCATTTATAAAACCATTAGATCCCATAAGACTTATTCACCACCATGAGACCAGTATGGGGAAAACTCTCCCATGATTCAATTATCTCCCCCTGGCCCCACCCTTGACACCGAGGGATTATTACAATTCAAGGTGAGATTTGGGTGGGTCACAACCAAGCCACATCACAGTTAAATAAGCAGTTTCTTGTTGTTGCTGTTTGCTTGTTTTATATGAGGTTTAATTAATCTTTCCCTTGTCTTCGAACAAAAGCTTCCTTAAGTTTTCTATTGGCACTCTGTGATTTTGGAAATGTATTGTGTTATTGAAGATGTGAAGAATGACATAAAAAGAAATGAATCTGTCCTCAAGATTTCTGAATGACTAAAGGAGATAATGCATAAAATTATCCAACACAATCTAGGTTACCTTTGCCAATTTCTTAGGTTCACATTCAAAGTTTAAAGAATATGAACATATTTACATCTTATGAATTCCAGACTTAAGAAAACACTCACTGTGTTGCCAAGGATCCACATTTCCTGGCCCCTTTGTTTTCGCCTGTGCTTTATAGTAATAATAAGCAATATTCTTTGTCCCTGCCAAAAATTTTCACCTATCAAAACCTGTGCATTACTTTAAAACTATCTCAAATTAATATGCTATTACCCACCTAGCTTATAGTAGATTCCTTCCTCTGGGCTCTCAGAGTACCCAGTGTAATTTCTTTCCATTGTAATCATCTCATTTTGTGTGTTTGTTTCCCTTACTAGATTGTAACTTGGAGGTAGAAAGTCATGTTTGCACTTAAATATCTAATCAAATATTTATGGAATACTTTTGAACAAAAATACATCATTCCAAATTCTGTGGTCTATAAAAAAAAGAAATGTTCCCTAATGATTTTTTACCTGCTTTTATATTCCTTTCTCCTTTCACAGGATAAGAATAAGCTGTCATTCGGGCGGATCACAAGGTCACGAGATCGAGACCATCCTGGCTAACCCAGTGAAACCCCGTCTCTACTAAAAAATACAAAAAACTAGCAGTGCGAGGTGGCAGGCGCCTGTAGTCCCAGCTACTCGGGAGGCTGAGGCAGGAGAATGGCGTGAACCCGAAAGGCGGAGCTTGCAGTGAGCTGAGATGGGGCCACTGCTCTCCAGCCTGGGTGACAGAGTGAGACTCCGTCTCAAAAAAAAAAAAAAAAAAAAAGAATAAGCTGTCATTGGTACCTTAAACATTGGTCCCTGCTACTTGATTAAATGTAGCTAAAGCATTAAAACTCTTTTTAAATAAGCCGTCTTCGTGGCTCTTGAAAGACATCTGCTATAACTATTTTTTTTCCAGAATTAAACTCTTAACTTTCTCTCATGTTGTGTTTTATTTCTGCATTGAGAAGGTAGAATGTCAACCAAACCATTTTTCCCTCACAGTAAGTGTTATGAGCCAATCAGCGAGACAGATAAAGCTGAAAATATTTTCAAAAACTCACTCTCGCTAACCATCAAGAGCCCCCCGATCTGACACCCTACAGAAAAGTGATTGAGAAGGTGCTGGGCACTGTGGCTCATGCAGGTGATCCCAGCACTTTGGGAGGCCGAGGCGGGCGGATCACAAGGTCAGGAGGTTGAGACAATCCTGGCTAACACGGTGAAACCCGTCCCTACTAAAAATACAAAAAATTAGCCAGGCCTGGTGGTGAGGGCCTGTAGTCCCAGCTACTCGGGAGGCTGAGGCAGGAGAATGGCGTGAACCCGGGAGGCGGAGGTTGCAGTTAGCCAAGATCTCGCCACTGCGCTCCAGCCTGGGCGAGAGAGCGAAACTCCGTCTCAAAAAGAAAAAGTGGTTGAGAAGGATGAAGATAAGAATTTAATTTCACTGAACGTTCAAGCACAAAATAATTTGATTTTAAATATTAAAATTGTTTACCTTTTATATTTATTAATATACTATTAAAGTGCAAGGAAATTTAATCATAGAACTTTAATGTATTACCAGAAAATTCACAGTGGGTAAGACTTTAACTTCAAAGTGGGGCATCTTGTAGTTAAAATTTTATTATTGAAATATATTTGGTATATTATAAGATCTCATTGCAAAACCTCTGATGGGCTATAATGGCCCAGAAAATAACTTAAAAACTGATTTAAAGATTAGAATAGTTTTGATGCTATTTTAAAAATATTGCACTTACATTTCATACTGCACTTACATTTCAAAACTTTCTGGAAGTAAAATTTACACAATCCTTGAGTGGGTCCAAGAAGATCCAAAAAGGAGCAATGTTGATGCCGAGGAAAGGTTCTTGAATGTGGGGGCAGGGCTATCCTCATAGATAACCCTCATTGACAGGGTTCATAACCCTAATTGATCTCCTCAATTATAACCCTAATTGCTCTCCTCAATTATGCCTCTGACCGACTGAAAGCTTAAAGGCCAAGCCCAGGCATTTAAGAACAAAGAGCTAGGAGACATTGACTATATTCCTTTCGCTCATGTTGAGGTACACCCAAAGCAGGACACTTTGTATACATCAATTATATGGCGACTGATGATTGGATGGACTCACAAAACTTCTCAGGGTATATTCATGTAATACTTTGATGGTGTGAAAAGTATGGTGGCATGGGAGAAGGAA
The DNA here is from genome assembly GCF_003255815.1 of Theropithecus gelada. Lineage (NCBI taxonomy): Eukaryota > Metazoa > Chordata > Mammalia > Primates > Cercopithecidae > Theropithecus > Theropithecus gelada. The sequence goes on from NC_037672.1 coordinate 34,656,905, forward strand.
AGCACAGGCAACAGCAAAGTTCCTAAGATCTCCAGGTATGACTCCCCAGGGTTCCTGCTCAGTCACACAGATTTTCATCTGCCATACCTTTTTGTTTCCTTAACGAGTATCGCACTCAGGTGAACAAAACAAAAATGCCATTTTTTGAGTTTCCTGAAACTCCAACAGAGTGATGAGTTGTGGTTTTTTTTTAATATTAACTAATTTTAATCTGTCATGTCTGATATATTGCATTTTACCTTTTATGCTGATCTATGTGATTCTAATTGTTATAAATTTGTAATGTCCTTTTGTGCAGTGATTATTGCTCTGTTATTGTGCCTTCCCCTTGGAAGGAAGTAAATAAACCAATTAACCTGAAATACTACTCAGTCTTCTTAAGCAAACATCATGGATTTTGAATATTTGTGTGGTCAGCAAGTCTGTTGGAGGTTACAGCCTAATTGGCACACAGACTACTAATACAATTTTTAAATTACATTATAATAAACTGTGTTGTTTTTTTTTTTCTTTATTGTTGGGTCAAATGAAAGACACACCATAGACAAATAATTAAAGCAATCTTAAACCCATTTGTAAAACAGATTATAACTTCCCAAGTTTTCCAATGCATTTTCAAATGCATTTCTAGCCTTTCAGCATCCTAAAGATACATGAATATATAATTTAAAGCTGTATTTGTTTGCCAGTCCTCATAATCTCATAGCTTCAATATTTGAGCTAGATTGGTTGCATTTGTTATCTACATTTATTATGTAATGATTTTAGGGGAAAATTTCAATAACAGGTAAATGAAATAAATATATTGCTAAAACTTTATTTTTGCTGTGTAATAAATGAATTTCCTTTTTCGGATTAATCCATCAAGCTTATTATAAAAATGAGTAGCTCCGTAGAATATAATACAAATGTAGTAGCATGCCATTTCCAACTCTCCTGAACTAATGAGGCATTTCACAGAACTGTTTTAGGAACAAGAGACCCATGAAGAGGTCAAGATCATTGTGATCATTGTTTGACAAGGCAGAAAGCTTAAAGGGTTTGTTCTTTTTTATCAACCACACTTTAAACTTTAGACCTGCTTTGTTTATCTACTCTCCTCTGTATTTGCTCTCTCTGTTGAAGCCTCATATGTATTTCCTTGGGAAATAAAAAATGAGAACTAAGGGGTGATTCTCAGCAATTATATCTACATGACCCAGTTTCCCCCCCTAGGCATTCTTGATCTCATGGCAAATTCCATTTCTCTCATTTTTTCCCATAGAGGTATCCTACACCAACATCTTTGCTCATAAGACAAACGCAAATTGTCATAAGCATAGATTCTAAGAAATTGAAAGCAACTTTTAAAGTCTGAAATTCAATATTTCCAATATAATCAATTTTATGATACAAGCTAAAGTATATTATGAAGAGAATAAATGATAAAATATGGGTTGGACTATTCAGAATCATGCTGTTTCTAATGTTCATGTTCCAAAGATATATAATATTCAAATAACTTAGAAAAATACAATTTCTACAAAGGGCACAGTGAACACAGCCTCTGCTCCTAATTCCTGTTTTCTTTCCCATTGCGAAAATCTAGAAAAGTTACAATGAATTTCAAAGGTTATTTCCTCTGCTTTTTTCTACTTATTCTAGGATGAAGCAACAGAGTTTAGCTGAGAAGCAGAGTTTCTGCTTTTTATTTTCAGTGTTCATCTAGGAGATACTTTTGATCCCCTTGAGAGTACTGGCATCAAAAATTCTTCTCTGTAAAAAGACAACGTACCTGGGAACCATGTATGAAACATGTTCTTGCTATAAGGAATGTAATGTTTTTGAAATTTATTTCAGTTTGTTCCTCTTCTCAGTAACGTTTCTTTTACCGCATGCCACCCTTTTCAGAAACTACCCCAATGGCCCCCTCCCTTTAGAGCAAAACATTCTAAAATTATGTCCTTCTGTTTCTGCTTCTTGTTTCCTACATAATTTTCCCTATACACACACTCCTATTAGGCTACAACCCCCATCACGTGCCTCGTGCTGAGAGTGTTATTGTCAAGTGCAGCTAGGACATTCATACTACAATCCAATGCCTTGTTTTTTTTGTTTGTTTGTTTGTTTGTTTGTTTGTTTGTTTGTTTTTGAGACGGAGTCTCTCTGTCGCCCAGGCTGGAGTGCAGTGGGGCTATCTCGGCTCACTGCAAGCTCCGCCTCCTGGGTTCACGCCATTCTGCTGCCTCAGCCTCCCGACCAGCTGGGACTACAGGCGCCCACCATTATGCCTAGCTAATTTTTTTTTGTATTTTTAGTAGAGACGGGGTTTCACTGTGTTTTAGCCAGGATGATCTCGATTTCCTGACCTTGTGATCTGCCCGCCTCGGACTTCCAGAGTGCTGAGATTACAGGCGTGAGCCACCGCGCAGGGCACAATGCCATTTTTAGGTACTGCATCACTCAGGGTTGAAACAGAAAACAGATAATGTAATAAAACTAGTGTAACTCAAGGAAAGTTGAGTACTAGGTGTATGTACAACTTGTAGGAAAGTTCTAGAGAAACCATTGGGATCACGTAGCACCTAAGATCAATTAACATTGGGACTTCTATTGACCTTAATCCCAGAATGAGGAAGGAAGATGGACTGACTTACTAGTTAAAAAAAAAAAAAAAAAACATGGAAAAGGGACCACCTCCTAAGGAGCTATGTCCGCCAGTAGAGAAACTTAGCCAGCAAACGCTTCAGAAGTGAGATACGGGAATAAAGGCTGAATGTATTTGCCTTTCTCCATCAGATGTCATGCTGAAGATTCCAGTTAGCTGAGTCCAAAGAAGCCAGAGATCAAGGAATATGATGATTAAACCACCATCTCACCTTCCTGGGGTAGAATGGAGGCAGGAAAAGGATGGAGAGTGGATCTGGAAGGTTATAGAGAGAATATCTTGAATCCATCCCCTTATCTCAATGACTGGCCACTCCCTGCTTCCTGAAGTACTTTTCCCCATTGTCTTCCACACCACCACCTCTTCTTGGGGTTCCTCTTAGGACGCGAGCCACTCCATCTCCTACTCTTCTCAATTTTTAAATGTAGTTTTCCAGGCCTTCTCTTTCCATATGACCTCAATTTTATAACAGCTTTAAATAGTAAAGTTGCTGGTAAGTCTCAATTATGGCCTCAACCTAAAACTGTTTTCAGTTGCAAATCCTCTGATGAGATATAAAAACCGAGAAAATCATGTAAAAAATAAATTTTGAGGGTACAGTGGTTTGGGTTCTATTTTTAAAAATACACATACTGCACTTACATTTAAAAGCCTTCTGGAGGTAAAATTTACACAGTACTCAAAGTTGTATATTACAGTGGCTTCTTGATATCTCTATTGAAGGGATGTCTTAGAGGAAACCTCCAATTTGACATACAAAGCAGAACAAGCCCCACCTTCTCTCCTCCCACCTCTGCCCAAATACCATTGGTCTAATCTTTCCTGTCTTTCTAAATAAAATCATAATCTCACCATCTACCTACCTGCTCAATCCAAAACTGTAGAATCTCTCTTAACATTCTTCTTTGCTCTCCTGCCTTGTAATTAATCCATGAAAAAGTCCCGCGGAGTCTACCCAAAAAAATAGTCCTCAAGTATCCTCTTCTCTCCGTATGTCACCATTTATCATATACATTTCAATATAGTTATACAATAGATCTCTCTGCTGGCTCTCTTTGCCCTTCTACACTTGCTACATAAAATTCCAAAGAAGCCCAGGGTGACCTTTAAAAAATATAAATCGGATCATGTCATATCTCTGCTTGAAATCTTCCAAAACTTTCCCTTTACATGTGAACTCAAATCCAAATGTTTTCATTGTGGTAAAAATCCCTGTTGACTTGGTGCCTGCTCTGCCTGCTGAGCTCTTTGACTTAATCTATTCTTTTCCTGGCATTTTATTTTTTAAACTGACATACAATATTTATGTGTTTATGCTTTTCTTGCTTCATTTTTATTTTATTTTATTTTTAATTGTCATATCATAATTGTACATATTTACAGGGTACAAAGTGATATTTTGATACTTGTATACAATGTTTAATAATCAAATACAGCATATATATCTATATGTAGCTAGCATATCTGTCACATCAAACATTTATTATTTTTTTGTGTTGGGAACAGGCAAAATACTCTCTTCTAGCTATTTGAAAATATACAATAAATTATTTTTAATTATAATCACCCTACAGTGCTATATAATATGAGAACTTATTCCTCCTATTTAGAGATAATTTTGTATATGTTAACCAACTTCACCCATTGCCCCACAGTCTTCCCACCTTTAGTAACCACAGTTTTACTTTCTGCTTCTATAAGCTCAATTTTGTTTAGTTCCTACCTATGAGTGGGAATATGTGGTACTTACCTTTCTGTGCCTGACTTATTTTACTTAACATAATGTCCTCCAGGTTCAAGTTCAACTATGTTGCCACAGACGAAAGGATTTCATTCTTTTTATGGCTCAGTAGTATTCCATTGTAGATATACATATATATCTCTCATAGTTTCTTTATCCATTCATCTGTTGATGGACACTTTGGCTGATTCCTTATCTTAGCTATGGTGAATAGAAAGGAAGTCTATAGAGATATTCCTTTATTTAAAATCTGATTTTATTTCTACAAAGAAGCAAAATCTTTCCTTGTGCTCATGTATATGTCAGTATTTATCAATCAAAATGGTATAGTGAAGCTAGGAAGGGTGAGATACGCTGGAAAGGTAACTTCTGAGATAAACTGGGGATCTAAAAGTCAGAGATAATAAGCTTTGTTTCTATGGTTCATAATTTCTTTGGGTGAATATTCCTGTTCTGAATTAGGGGAGACTTGCTTGAATGATAAAGAATTGCTCTGCCAACCATTTCTATGTATCATAGACTCCCCAAATGGTATCACAAACAGAAATGATTTTTTAATTTATGCAGTAAGATGGTTCCTGAGCTGAATGATGTGCTTTGTTATTCCCAATGTCTCAGTTTTGATACATCTTATTATTAGAAATTATTTCATTTATACTATTATTATTTTGTATTGGTATTTATTTTTCCTATTCAAAATTGTAATATCCTGGTACATTTTATTATTTAGAAAGATTATTCTCCTAATCCAAATAATAAATTGCATCTTAACACCAAAATTAACCTTATTCTGTGAAGGCATAGTTTCTTCATTCCTTCATTCCTCTAAAAGTGACAATATGTTATAAATAATGAAGTGTAAATCCCATTTGGGTCATAGTTTCAGATGTTAAGAGATGTGAAGAGACAAAAAGTGAGACTAACAACAGGAAGTCTCTGTGTATCTTTTCATCTTCTAGCCTGTCAGAAACATGGAAGTTTGTGCTGAACACAATGTCTATAATTATAGTTCTAGTTGCCAAAAAGAGTTACTGTGTCTGTTAAAAAGATAATTACAGCTACTTTACAATTCAAATCTATGTTCAGTTACCTTGTGAAATCTAAATGAATGCTAATCTGACCTTATGTTTCCAAAAGACACTATACTTTTTAACAGTATTTTAAAAATTGAGGGTGACAAATACTTTCACATCTTCAAAATGGTTATACATAAAACAAGCTCTTCAACTATTACTTTGAACACAGTGAAAATTTTAGCAACCATAAAATTCATCTCTCTGAAGCCCTTAACATTTTCACATACTTCAGATATGACTATTTACTCAACAGCTCACATTTGGGTATCTGTAGCAGTGAGGATCTAGACAGAAAACAGATAGCCTGCTCAAACTGAGTAATTCAAGATAGTCTAATAAAGGTGGTGTTTAAAAGGGTGAATCTGGGAAACTAGCAAGGGATAGTGAAGTTCCCTATGCTGGCAAGAGCTGGAAGCCTTTACTTCCTGTAAGTCTTATATAGCAGGTTCACTGTACACTGTTTACCACATGCCCAAGTCTAATGAGATGAAACACCTACACATAAAACAAATTACATGAAGTAGATTTATTACTTAAAGATAGGCAGCAAGGGACAGCAGAAACCTAGGATTCAAGATGAACTTGTCCCTCAAATCTCAGGAAAGCTGCCTGGGGCAGATGAAGTCCCATCTGCACTTGGTCCACTTGCACTAGTGATTAGTAGCCCTGGAAAGCATCCCACACCTGGTTTTATACCCTGGGAAAATGCGTCTTGCTTGATTAAAGCACTGAAGTCTGTTCTAAGAATGTCCTGTCCTAAGACACTCTGGAACTCAGACCAAGTTGTTCCAGAAAGCTCTTCCATATCTCCGGATGTTGCATTTCTAGAACATTCCACAGTTATTCTTCAGAATTGCAAGAAAGAAAGGAAGGAGAAATGGACTGGGCCAAGAATACTTGGAGAACTGTCTGGCAGGACCAAATGGATGTGGAGAGAAAGTAGTTATCAGAACCAGAAGAGTGAGATCTGTTTTTAGAGTCTCAGCAAAAGGAGTGTGGCTTTCAATAAGGAGACACAAATAATTTCCTGTGACCTGGCCAAAAAAATAAATAAATAAATAAATCGTCAAAATAATGCGTATCCTATGCGCCCTCGACTTTTATTTTTAATCCTCCTTGTGCCAAATTCCCTAGGAAGCCATAGGGTAAGGGTATGAATTGATACAATGCACACAAACCACCCTTCTGAGGCACGGAGCTGAATTAGGCAGAGTAGATAATGGAACCGGAGGAGGAAAAATAAAATGCATGGGACAATATATAGTCAATTTGGAGACAACTTTCAACTAAGACATTATGATATATTATTTTATATAGCACTATAATTCTCCCAAATTTTAAAGAATTAACCTCAAAACTGCTCTGGATAATTTATCCAAGGAACATGCATTTTACTATATCATTTTATGGTACAATTACAAATATTGCCTTATCTAATATCCAAAACAACTGAATGGTAGTAGGTATTATTATCACAGAGTAACTAAGGTATTTAAACATATTGCTCTAGGCCACACAGCTAAAAAAAATGAACGAAAATGATTAAAACTATGAATACTATAAACTGAATGTTGGTCATATTGTCCTTACTGCATACCAAGGCATTGTTCTAAGAATTTTAAATGTATAAACTCATTCAGTGCAGGAAGTATCATCTGAATTACACATTATTATTATTATCCTCATTTTGCAGACTTAGTAAATTCAATTAGAGGAATAGTAAGCACTTTGTCCAAGGTCAAACTGCTAGAGTCAGGATTCATCCTCAGGCCTTTTGGTGTCAAAGTCTGTGTATTTTGATACAAATTTTCATCAAGATTATACATTTGCTGAATGACTTAGGCAGGAAGTAAACAACATCACTGAAATAAATATTATATTTGGATTCAAATGTTGTCTGTAAATTAAATAGAAAAATAGAGATATATCAGTATAGCAAGAATGGAATTTTACTAAATTGAATGTATATTAAATTTTATATATCCTATAAAGGGATCATTTAGAGATAATGTCAATAAAATAGAGTTCTGTCACAAGATAATGATCTCCTGCTGTTATATAACCATGAATATGAAGCCAAGTTATTTATTTTCAAAGCAGGGAAAATCAATCCCAGAATTATGTTCTATAACTGAAATTTTAGTTCTGTTATACAAAATGATGCATGTTGATTTAATAATTTTGCCTGATGGATGTTTGAGAGAGAAAATGACAGATGTTCTTTGCACCGTTGCAAGCTGGAGGCATTCTGACGGGCTTAGAAAATATACCTGTTGTATGTTTTCCCTAATCAGAAACAGTCATCCACAAAAGTGATGAGGTTGCACCACTGTTGTAATCTGCACCTGCATGAATGAGATGATTTATGACCTGTTAAGAGTGCTGTAGTTTTTAACTTTAATATGAACACAGTGGTCAACAATGCAGCCATAAGGTCTAAGAGAGCAGAATGTATATGTAGTACTTAAAAACAAGAACTGACAGCAAAATAACTACAGAAAGGTCTATTGTACTCGTATTAATCATGATTCAACTTTACCAGATAGACTTCTAGTTATTGCTTACTTTGGTCCCAGTAGAAAACCATTTCAAGGTTTCACATAGCCTAGAGTACACCTAAAGACACCTAGCTCCCAGAAAAACATAATAATACATATTTCTGCCGATACATTAAATAACACTGTGTATTTTAATATTTGTGATTGTTTTAAAAGTGGTTTCTGAATATTTATAATTCATTTCTTATGTGCAGCCACCCAGAGAGTTAGATAGTTCTATAGTGATTTACTGAATAAACTGAGAAATAAAAAGAAAGAAGATGAAAAAAGAAAATCAGTAAAGGTGTTAGGTGTTCTGATTCCTACTCCATATACTTAAATCTAGTTATGCCACAAAACCCTCTCTCCTTGCAAAATTATTCGCTTTTTAATAATATATGGCTTGCCACAGTTTGCTCTGTTTTGAACTGCTAAGATATTTCCTAAAATCAGAAAATGTGGTTTTAAATGCATTTTAAAGCTAAAGTACCAAAGTGATTTATTGAGTGCAGATAATTTTCAAATATTTGGAAATAAATATTTCATAAAACTAAATATCTTCTTGACTACAAAGTCAGGAATTAATAAGCAAGTTATAAAACTTTTGTATATAAATTGAGTTTTAAGACCTTATTCTTAGATCTGGGGTTAATAAGTACCATGCTTCTTGTCCACCCACATTCTAAACAACTGAGGAATTGGACAAGAGAGACAGTCTATGGGTAGCAAATATTCACTGATGGGGCTGATGTAAAATATTGTTTATATATGCAAGAAAGTTGTCTTCCTGACACAAACCCTCAAATCTTAAGAGATGGACCCACATAATTACGTCAGTACAAAACAGGGCAGGCCATACCAGGTAGGAATTTTCCCCTTTAATATTTCAGAGGTGGGTGAGCAAAGCAGAAGAGGTGCAGAGGATTTTCTCTTGGATTCACTCTCAGAGAAAAGAAGAGGAAAGACTGGACCACAAATGTGTGTTTGTTTATCCATTTCCAAACTCATTCAAGATATAACTTATGTCACCTCCCTCTAGGCAGAGTAAATAAAGAAAACATAGAAAGCCAGGATTATTATGCTATTATAGTTCTTTCCATTATCCATCACTACTCCAGTCATCTACACCTCTATTAATATTCTCTATACACAAGAGAATATGATTTGCTGCATGACAAATCATTTCAAATTTTGGTAGCTAATTTAACAGCCACTATTTCTGTTTCTATTTACTGTTTCTCACCGTTCTCTGTTCTGACTTGGAAGATCTTCTTCCCATAGGGATATGTGAGGTTGCTCGACCTGAATGGACTTGGCTGGAAAGTCTAAAGAGGCCTGTTTCACATCTCTGATCCCGAGTGCTGATGGTGACTGGGGTGTCTTTGTTCTCTTCCACTTGGTCTCTCTCTCTCTGTCCTCACGATGCCTCAGCCTCCAGGACCTTTTAAGTCCAGCAGAAGAGCCTGGACTTCTTTACAACATGGCAACTAGGTTGCAAGAGAGCAAACGGGCAAGTTTCCAGACCTTTTAAGGGCTAATCCCAGAATTACTTGCATAATGTCACTTCTGGCAAATTCTACCGATCAAGACAAATCACAGATCCAAGTGGAGGAAAAGTAGATTCCATCTCCGGGTGGGAAAATGCACAAACAGTGATGGCAGAAATTATTGGCAGCCAAAGTTGCAGACAAGCTATTATTGCAACTCCCCGACCTCCACCAAAATTTTTCTTATTATATCGTATGCGTAACTAGCGTCCCAACCCAGGAGAGAGATATCCACCATCACAAACAATACATTGCCTATGATCCTTCTGTATGCAGATTTCCCTTCCTGGCCTCCTTTATTACATCCTGTATTCTAAATTAATTCTGTTTCATCTTTAGATTTAGAGCCGGTAGGCTGATGCTAAGTTATCAAGTGCATGTGACAGCGATTTAGGAACAATCCTTTAGTCTCCTTCTCCAGACTAATGGGTATGGCACTGTGTACATTGGGCATTGTGTACTGTTTGCGTGTTGCTATAAATAAATACCTGAGACTGGGTAATTTATAAAGAAAACAGGTGTAATTGGATCAAGGTTCTGCAGGCTATACAGGAAGCATGATGTTGGCATCCACTCAGCTTCTGGGGAGGCCTCAGCAAATTTACAATCATGGCAGAAGTTGACGTGCGAACAGGCACATCACATGCTCAGAGCAGAAGCCAGAGCAAGAAGGAGGAGGTGCCACATACCTAGAAATAATCAGATCTTGTGAGAATTCACTCACTCTCATGAGAACAGAACCAAGGGGATGGTGCTAAATCATTCACGAGAAAGTCACACCCGTGATCCAATCACCCCCACCAAGCCCCACCTGGAACACTGGGATTACAAGTTAACTTGAGACTTGGTGGGGATGCAGATCAAAATCATATCACACTCCATTCCTGATTTGAACATAATACTCATCTTCAGGGGAGGGCAAGAAGGATGACTAGATGCAGCCAGGTGGATCAGCTTCCACTGAGGGACCAAGATGCAGATTGGCATACCCCTGACATATCTTCAGAGGGAAAGTACTAAGAGTGGATGTAGGGAAAACACAGAAGCTGGGCTGAACGGGGAGAAAGCCAAGAACACTGCATGGGGCTAACACACATCAACACTCATTCCCGGCCCACAGCAACTCCAGTGGGTTGGGTGTGTTGAACTAATAAGGAGCAACCTGCTCTAGCCACAGGCCTCTGGAACCTCAGAAGGAGGAGATCCCTTGACCACCATGGACATTTATGTTGGCAGAGAGAGCTGCTTAAAGAAGTGGTAGGGCCAGCAAGTTACCTGATATCGAGTCCAGAAGGTTTGGTGTGAGAGCGTCTCTAGCAGAGCATGGCCAGGGACAGCCATCCCCCTAGGCTTGACTTGCTTCCGTAGGAGATGTGATGTTTAATATTGAGCATCAACTTAATTGGATTGAAGGACACAAAGTATGGTTTCTAGGTATGTCTGTGAGGGTATTGCTAAAGGAGATTAACATTTGAGTGAGTGAACTGGGAGATGCAGACCCACCCTCAATCTGGGTGGGCACCATCTGATCAGCTGCCAGCACAGCTAGGATAAAAGTAGACAGAGGAATGTGGAAGGACTAGACTGATTGAGTCTTGTGGCCTCCATCTCTCTCCTGTGCTGAATGCTTCCTGCCCTTGAACATTGTACTCCAAGTTCTTCAGCTTTTGGACTCTTGAATGTACGTCAGTGGTTTGTCAAGGGCTATCAAGGTGTGTCAAGGGCTATCAAGCCTTCGGCCACAGACTAAAGGCTGTATGGTCAGGTTCCCTACATTTGAGGTTTTGGGACTCAGACTGGCTTCCTGGCTCCTTAACTTGCATGCAAGTGGTGTATTGTGGGACTTCACCATGTGATCATGTGAGTCAATACTGCTTAATAAACTCCATTTTATATTCACATCTATCCTATTAGTCCTGTTCCTCTGGAGAACCCTGACTAATAAAGGAGACTTTAGCATTAGAGAAACTGCTAGATCTAATCTCTGAAGGGCAGACTTGCCCATCAGATGAGGCTGGTATAACCTAAGTACCTCTTGGTCTGATTGCCTCTCCCAGGCCCCTAGCCTAGCCACACCTGCTTGCAGGGCAGTCTCGAGTGCCCTGGGGATCCACACCATAGTTTCTGCACTAGTGGATCATGCCTGAGAACTCCAGTGTGGTGGTCCCTATAGCCACACACCAGTTCACTCTCTCCCTCCCCTAGAGCAGCTTCCTCTGGGCCCACAGTAACACCCACATGGCTTTGATGGATTGTGTCTGCACAGACAGTGATATGGTTAGGCTTTGGGTCCCAACCCAAATCTCATCTTGAATTATAACCCTCGTAATTCCCAAGTGTCAAGGGAGAGACCTGGAGGAGGTAATTTAGTCATGGGGGTGGCTTTCCCCATGCTGTTCCCATGATAGTGAGTTCTCATGAGATCTGATGATTTCTATGGGGCTCTTACCCCTTCCCTCAGCATTTCTTCTTCCTGCCCCCTTGTGAAGAAGGTGGCTTGTTTTGTCCTCACCTTCTGCCATGATTTTAAGTTTTGTGAAGCCTCCCCAGCCATGCTGAACTGTGAGTCAATTAAACCTCTTTCCTTTATAAATTACCCAGTCTCAGGAAGTTCTTTATAGCAGTATGAAAATGGACCAATACAGGCAGGTTTTGCTTTCCTTGCCCTCCCCAGCATGCAGGAGTGCGGTTCGACCCCTCCCTCTGCTGATGGCCATTGCCGATGGAGTCTAGGTCAGCAGAGCCAGCAAGCCCTGATACCCCTGGTGCCCAACCCTTGAGCTAACACTGCACAGAGAACAATCCTTGAGCTAACACTGCACAGAGAACAATGTATTCTCTTTGGCCCTGTGCAATCACTCCACTTGTGGAGCACAGAAAAGGCACTGAGACTTGTACCCAGCAGTATACCACCTCGGCCAATATCATCTCCAACATGACCACACACCATTACCAGCAGGGGCCCCCATGCCACACAAGCTGCATTGTTGCTGCCACTGTGGTGAATGCCTGCAGGGAGGCAGGTACTCAGCACCCACTAGCACTCTGCTGCAGTTGCTGAACCTTGGCCTCTGCAGTGCAGTGGGTTCCAAATCTCAAGAAGCCAGAAAACAAAATCAGGGCCCTATGTAAATCCCACAGAGTGACAGCACGTAGTCCAAGGGTTGGGAACTGAGCATTGGCACCCTAAGATCTCCCAGAAATGAAGCCAGTTGGCTGAATTCACCTTATACCACAACCAAACCCTCAAGGTCATCAAATAGGATAAAAGAAAAAAAAAATACATCTAAAAGCAACCTCAAAGACTGAAGATATGAGAGAGAATCAGTTCAATAACCCTGGAAATTCAAAAAGCCAAAGTGGCTTCTTTCAACCAAATGACTGCATCACCTCTCCAGCAAGAGTTCTGAGCTGGACTGAGATGACTTTTGAAATGTCAGAAAGAGAATTCAGAATACGGATAGGAATAAAGATCATTGAGCTACTGGAGTACTTTAAAACTCAATCCAAAAAAGCTAAATATCATGATAAAACAGGGCAGAAGCTGACAGACAATATAACCAGTATAGAAAAGAACACAACTGACCTGATAGAGCTGAATAACACACTGCAAGAATTTTATGATGCAATCACAAGCATTAATAGCAGAACAGACCAAGCAGAGGAAAGGATCTCAGAGTTTGGAGACTGGCTTTCTGAAATTATACAGTCAGACAAGAATAGAGAAAAAGGAATAAAAGGAAGCAAACAAAACCTTCAAGAAATATGGGATTACGTAAAGAGACCAAGTCTACAACTCACAGGTATCCATGAAAGAGATGATGAGAATAGACCAATTTGGAAAATATATTTCAGGATATCACCCATGAGAATTTCCCCAACATAACTAGAGGGGCCAACATTCAAATTCAGTGACTGCAGAGGACTCCAGTAAGATACTTAAGAAGATCATCTGCAGGACACATAATCATCAGATTTACTAAGGATGAAATGGAAGAAAACATGTTAAAGGCAGCCACAGAGAAAAGTCAGGTCACCTATGAAGCAAAACACATCAGACCAACAGTGGGTCTCCCAGCAGAAAGCCTACAAGCCAGAAGCAATTAGGGACCAATCTTCAACATTCTTAAAGAAAAGAAATTCAAACCCAGTATTTCATATCCGGTCTAACTAGGTTTCATAAGAGAAGGAGAAATAAGATCCTCTTCAGACAAGCAAATGCTGAGGGAATTCATTACCACTAGACCTGTCTTACAGGATCTCATGAAGAAAGCCCTAAATATGGAAAGGAAAGACCATTAACAGGCACTACAAAAACACACTGAGGTACACAGACCAGTGACACTATAGAGAAACTATATAAAGAAGTCTTCAAAACAACTGACTAACATCATGATAATGGGATCAAATCCACACATATGAATACTAACCTTGACTGTAAATTGGTTAAATGTCGCAATCAAAAGGCACAGTTTGGCAATGTGGATAAATAATCAAGACTCATTGGTATGCTGTCTTCAAGAGACTCATCTGACACGCAAAGATACACAGGCTCAAAATAAAAGGATGGATAAAAACCTACAAATAAAATGTAAAACAGAAAAAAACCCACAAGGGTTGTAATCCTAGTTTTTGTGACAAAACAGACCTCAAACCAACAAATACCAAAAAAGACAAAGAAGTGCATTACATAATGGTAAATATTCCAATTCAACAAGAAGATCTAACTATTGTAAATACATATGCACCCAACACAGGAGCACCTAGATTTACAAAGCAAGTTCTTAGAGACCTTCAAACAGGCTTAGACTCCCACACAATAATAGTAGAAGACTTTAACACCCAACTGACACTCTACAGGTCATCAAGACAGAATATTAACAAAGATATTCAGGAACTAAACTCAACATTGGATCAAAGGGACCTGATAGGTATCTATAGAACTCTCCACCCAAAACCAACAGAATATACATTCTTATCACCACATGACAGTTACTCCAAAATGGATCACATAATCAAAAGTAAAACACTCCTCAGAAAATGCAAAGGAACTGAAATCATAACAGTTTCTCAGACCACAGCACAAACAAATTCAAAATCAAGACTAAGAAATTCACTCAAAACTACACAATTAAATGGAAATTGAATAGCCTGCTCCTGAATGACTTTGGGATAAATAGTGAAGTTAAGGCAGAAATCAAGAATTTCTTTGAAATGAATGAGAAAAAAGATATAACATAGCAGCATCTCTGGGACACAGCTAAGACAGTGGTAAGAGGGAAATCTATAGCACTAAATGCCCACATCAAAAAGTTAGAAAAATTTAACAAGCCTAACATTACAAGTAAAAGAACTAGAGAACATAGAGTAAAGAAATCCGAAAGCTAGCAGAAGACAAGAAATAAGCAAAATCAGAGCTGACATGGAGATTGAGACACAAAAAAAATTTAAAAAATTAACAAATACAGGAACTGTTTCCTTTAAAAAATAATGAAATATAATTAATAAAATAGATAGGCAACTAGTTAGACTAATAAAGAAGAAAGCAGAGAAGATTCAAATAAACACAATCAGAAATGACAAGGGGGATATCACCACCGACCCTACAGAACTATGAACAACAATGAGAGAATATTATGAACACCTCTGTGCACATAAACTGTAAAAACTAGAAGAAATGGATAAATCCCTGGACACATACACCCTCCCAAGACTGAAATAGGAAGAGACTGAATCCCTGGACAGACTAATAATGAGCTCTGAAATTGAAGCAGTAATAAATAGCCTACCAACCAAAAAAAGCCCATTATCAGATGGATTCACACCTAAATTCTACCAGATGTACAGAGAAGAGCTGGTACTATGCCTGGGGAAACTATTTCAAAAAAAAAAGAAAAGAAAAAAAAATGGAGGCATAGGAATTCCTTCCTAACTTATCATTCTATGAGGCCAGCACCATCCTGACACCAAAACCTGGCAGAGATACAATTAAAAAAGAAAACTTCAGGCCAATATTCTTGACGAACATCCATGCAAAAATCCTCAACAAAATACTGGGAAACAGAATCCTGCAGCACATCGAAAACCTTGTCCACCACAATCAAATAGGATTTATCCCTGGGATGCAAGATTTTTTCAACATACCACAAATCAATAAATGTGATTTATCACATAAACTAACAACAAAAACTACATGATTGTCTCAATAGATGCAAAAGGCTTTTGATAAAATTTCAACACCTCTTTATGTTAAAAACTCTCAATGAATTACACATTGAAGGAGCATACCTCAAAATAATAAGAGCCATCTATGACAAACCCAGAGTCAACCTCATACTATGGGCAAAAGCTAGAAACAGTCCCCTTAAAAATGACACAAGACAAGGATTTTCTTTCTCACCACTCCTATTTGACATAGTATTGGAAATCCTGGCTGGGGTAATCAGGCAAGAGAAAGAAATAAAGCACATTCAATAGGAAGTGAGGAAGTCAGACTACCCCTGTTTGCAGATGACATGACACTATGTATAGAAAACCCCATAGTCTCAGTTCAATAGCTTCTTAAGCTGATAAACAACTTTTGCAAAGTCTCAGTATAGAAAATCCTGTGCAAAATCACCAAAATTACTATATGTCAACAACAGTCAAGCTGAGAGCCAAATCAGGATTGCAAATCCATTCACAATTTCCACAAAAATAACAAAATATCTAGAAATAAAACTAACCAGGGAGGTGAAAGATCTCTGCAAGGAGAAGTACAAAGCACTGTTCAACAAAATCAGAGATGATACCAAAAAAATGTAAAACATGGATAGGAAGAATCAATATTGTTAAAATGTCCATACTGCCCAAAGCAATTTAGAGAGTCAATGCTAGTAGTATTGCACTACCATTTACATTGACTCATTGAATTCTACCAGATGTACAAAGAAGAGCTGGTACCATGTCTGCTGAAACTCTTCTAAAACATTTGAAGAATAGGAACTCCTCCCTAATTCATTTGAGGCCAGAATCATCCTGATACCAAAACTGACAGAGACACAGCCAAAAAAAAAAGGAAAGAAGCAAGGGAAGGGGAGGGGAGGGGAGGGGAGGGGAGGGGAGGGGAGGGAAGGGAAGAGAAGGGAAGGGAAGGGAAGGGAAGGGAAGGGAAGGCAAGGCAAGGGAAGGGAAGGGAAGGGAAGGCTCCAGGCTTTCTCTGGAAAAAAATTATCCATTCTCTAATATGGATAGGATGCTCATGGATAGGAAGAATCAACTTAGTTAAAATGGCCATACATCCAAAAGCAATTTTTGGAGTCAATGCCATTCCTATTAAACTACCATTGACACTCTTCACAAGACTAGAAAAAAAAAAAAACTATTTTAAAATTCATATGAAATAAAAACAGAGACTGACTGGCCAAGGGAATCCTCAGCAAAAAGAACAAAGCTACAGGGCTACAGTAACCAAAACAGCATGGTACTGGTACAAAAAAATAGATACATAGACCAATGGGATAGAATAGAGTACCCAGAAATAAAGCCACACACCTATAATTAGCTGATCTCCAACAAACCTGACAAAAACAGGCAATGACTATTTTATAAATGGTGCTGGGATAACTGGGTAGCCATATGCAGAAAATTGAAATTGGACTCTTTCCTCACACCGTATACACAATTTAACTCAAGATGGATGTATTAGTCTGTTCTCATATTGCTATAAAGAATTATCTGAGAATGGGTAATTTATAAAGCTAAGAGATTGAATTGGCTCACTGTTTGTCAGGCTATACAGGAAGCATGGATGGGGAGGCCTCAGGAAACTTACTATCATGGCAGAAAGCAACAGGGAAGCAAGCACATCTTTACAAGACCAGCAGGAGAGAGAGCAAAGGAGGAAGTGTCACATAAATTTAAACAACTAGATCTCATGAGAACTCACTATCACAAGAACAGCAAGGGGGAAATCTACCTTCATGATTCAATCACCTTCCACCAGGTCACTCCACCAACACTGGGGATTACAATTCAACATGAGAATTAGGTGGACACAGAGCCAAACCGTATCAGTTGATTAAAGACTTAAATGTAAAACCCAATACTTTACAAACTCTGGAAGGCATCCTGGGTAATATTATTCTGGACATAGGAATGGGCAAAGATTTCAAGATGAAAAATAACTAATGGGTACTAGGTTTAATAACTGAATGACAAAATAATCTGTATTGCAAACCCCCATGGCACAAGTTTGCCTATATTACAAACCTCCACATATAATCCTGAACTTACAAGGTACAAAAAATTATCTTCAGTTGATTATAATTCACTATTCAAAATAGATTATTTAGAGAAACAAACAAAATATTTTATTTAAACCTGGGACATAATCTTTTCAGGTAATATTTACCAGTGAATACATTTTATGTTCCTTGGGAATACATTTATTAGGAGATAGGTTGAAACTTCAATTTTAATATTTTATTTGTTAAGATAGCACTGTGATTACTATTACCTCTTGAAGATATAGTTACTCTAAATTGTTTCATTATTAAGCTCAAGTTGGTAGCCATGAAGTACACAGAATTTTGCTGCTTAAAACTCCAGTCAAAACTAACTTGAAAGCAATGCCAGTGCATGCCACACAGGAGTCCAGGCTCCATGAAAGGTTGACAACCATACTGATTGCTTAGGGAAGATAATATTTTTCAATCTGTCTGCAGAAGTCTCAAGTTCACAATTTTTTTTAAGAAAATTAAAAGAGAATTGGCACAGAAAATTAGAGCTACTGAAACTTAAACAATGAAAACAGTTAAAATAACAGAAAGCCAGCGAATACTAAAGCCTGATACATTTTTCTTGAATATGAAATTAATAGTAGGCTGTGTGGCTGAATCTGCTATACAGCTCGACAGTAATACTGATGTTGCTGCTTCCAGTAAAATCAAGAAACCAGCACACTATAATGGGAAGAAAATGCTGAAGTGAACAGTTTCGACTTCCACAGCCTGGTCCTCTGATACCTGTCCCAGATTCTTGGTGATAAATCATGTTTTCTCTATGTTTAAGGTTTCAAGTGGCTTCATCTTATCTCAAACTTGGAACTTATTATCAGTATTCTCATGGTCAACCACATCAGTGATCTGTGCAAAGCAAAAATTGAGGAGATGATGTCCTCTGTTTTGACTCTCTGTTTTAGTTTTCTGGGGCTTTCATAACAAAGTATCATGAACTGGGTGTCTTAAACAATGGATATGTATTGTCTTATAGTTTTGGAGACTAGAAGTCTGAAATCAGTGTCAGCAGTTTTTTCCTTTAGATGGCTGGAAGGGGAGAATCTCTTCCATGGCTATGTCTGAGCTTCTGGTGTTCTCAATTGTTCCTTGGCTTGAAGATGGCTTTCTTTTCCCCTGTGTCATTGCGACATTTTCCCTCTGTACATGTCTCTCTCTGTGTTTAAAGTTTCCCATTTTATAAGTGCAGTCATACTGGATTAGGGCCCACCCTAATGGTTTCATTTCATCTTGATTATCTACTGAAGTCCTATTTCCACATAAGGTCATATTAACAGGTACTGAGAGGTAAGACTGTAACATTTTTGGGGTAACACAATTCACACGATAACCATCATGAGACTAGAGAAAGTCTAAAATCCTAAACAGCACAGAGCAGGCTGTCAAGATCTGCCCTGTATTTTTCTTCTTCTCCTTATCTTTAGCATGATCCCCATCTCAATCTATACTCCAGATTATTGAACAAGTGGTACTATAATTGCTCTGATTATACACTGCACTCTTTATGGTAGTGTCTCCTTTCAGTTGAAGGCTATTTCTAGACCAATTTGCTTTAAAAAAAATAAAAATTATTTCCTTGTGCCTCCATAACTGCAATCTCTCCAAGTATCTGTACCAAATAGCTTATTTAACATTTGAATTGACACAAGATTTCACCTTCTCAGACTTCCCACTTGTGTGAAAACTCAATCCATGTTTCCCACTGATTCCCACATGCTCAGATACTTTTCTGTATGTATGTTGTAGATAAGATTATTTTGTACATGTCCCTGACCTCTGGCTCATCATCAATAAGGATTTTTAGTCAAGAATTGAAAACACTATGTTGATGTGAGTTGTAAGACACAGGATGATGAGCTACCAGCTGCCATATTCTTTGCTATATAGAGGAGGAGTCAGGAGACTATGTATGGTTCCACAGGCCAACTCTGGCTGGCTGCCTGTTTTTGTATAGTCCATGAACTAGAATGGTTTGTATATGTTTGAATTGATGAAAATATTTTTAAAAATCATGTTAAGTAATAATTATATACAATTAGAATTGCAATGTCCATAAATAAAGTTTCATTGAAACACAGTCACACTTATTTTTCACTGGTACATTTTTATGGTTGCTTTCATGCTACAACAACAAAATTGAGTAGTTACAACAGAGACTACACGACCTGCAAGGCCTCAGCTATTATCTAGCCTTTTACAAAAATACTTTGATGACCCTTCTATAAAGTAATAAAATAAACTAGAGCAATGAAAAGAGTGAGATAAAGGAAGAACAAGATTGAAACGTAGAGTGAAAGAGAAAAAGAGAGATAAAGTATATACACAGGGAAGAGTATGGAAGACACTGAGTTCTAACAATCTCTGATTCCTACTATACCCCAGGTTCAGCAACAATCACAATCTTGAATTCTATGAGACATACCATATAAATTATGAAAAACATTTTTGTTGATTGCCTTTAATGGAACCATTAATAGTGCCCCTACCGATATACCTGTCTTTCTCCCATAGCTGTCTGTGAGTTCCTTGAGGGTAGTGATTATCTTATTTAATATATTACCGGCTGGGCATGGTGGCTCACACCTGTAATCCCAGCACTTTGGGAGGCTGAGGCAGAAGGATCACAAGGTCAGGAGATCGCGACCATCCTGGCTAACACCGTGAAAACCTGTCTCTACCAAAAAAAAAAAAAAAATACATATATATATATAAAATTAGCTGGGCATAGTGGTGCGTGCCTGTAGTCCCAGCTACTTGGGAAGCTGAGACAGGACAATGGCATGAACCTGGGATACAGAGCTTGCAGTGAGTCAAGATCTCACCACCACACTCCAGCCTGGGCAACACAGCGAGACTCTATCTCAAAAAAAAAAAAATATATATATATATATATATGTGTGTGTGTGTGTGTGTGTATACACACACATATAACCTCAAATACACTGTTTAAGTTACTAAACACAAACTCATTGAATTAATAAATACAAAAATAAATATATGTTGGTTAAATTATACTAAAAGTGGGAGAGGGTATGGATGGAAAAAAGTGGATGAGGACCCTTGTTTCTGAAGCACCACTCTCTCTAAAATGTGTTATGAAGTGTTCCGTAAAATTACTCATATGGCTTTCTAAATCAATTTGAGTCTCTCATCAAATAAAAAACAATACAGTTTTTGCCATTGTCAATCAATCAAAATGAATTCCCAGTAGTAGCTGTGGCATTGTGATGAGTCCTGGTGACAGTCTGGTTCTTGCTGTGCTTTTATGTAAAGTCTACGTTTGGCCCATTCTGCATTCTATATAAAATCTAAGTCATTCTTCCTCCACCTTCTTACTATATTAGGCTCTCTGTGGTTCACATAAGTTCTATCATAAATATCTTAAGAGAGAGGTTGCACATAATACTGTCACTATCATTACAGGCTTGTGGATTTTGGACATGAGGTTGTCAGTACTAGTAACGCTTTTTTGGAGAAAGAACTACAAGCTGACTAATAGTCAGTTTTATTTCCATTGGCAGAAATAACTTTAAGTGCTTAAAGGAGCACCCCAAACTTATTTAACTACGAAATTCTAGCTATGGAATTATGTGAGGTTTATAAACATCCCTTCCACTCCATTGCAAAGTATCATTTTGCTATCATAAAACTCTGAATACTAATACCAAGCTAATTGAGACTAGCATAAATGAATCAGGCATTGTAGAAAGTATACAGATGATTACAACCCAAGCCCAAGTGTAACTAAAATCAAGATCAGAATTGACTGAGATTGGCAGCTGAATTTTGTGTGACTGTTTAAATCTCATGGAGCTTTGCATGAACATTGCAGTTTATGGGCTTTGAAGTAAAACAAAAATATCAGTCTTTGAAACTCAACATATGTTCTAGCCATGTAAATTTGAAAAGGTATATAATTTCACCTAGCCTTAATTTTCTCATCTCTAAAATGGGATGATAATACCAACAATACAGAATTAATGGTAGTTGCAGATAAAGTAGTCAGCAAAATTTTTGGCACACAATAATTAAAATGTGACAAATATACAAGGGTAGAGAGATTCTGAGCCCTCAAAACTGTTTATCATAAATGTTTCTAAATCTATTATTACTATAATGCATTCTTTTACTCATATCTGATTACAAAAACCATGACGAGATTAACATAGTTTTACTTGTGCATAGCTTTATTGTTCTGCTAGACCCAGTAATCAAAAAGGGAAGTTCAATAAACAGGAAATAGTATGATGTTGTAAAGTAAGAAATGGAGATAATACCCCATGTCACATGAATAGTTTGGAAAATTCTAGATATATAGTCTATTGAAGAGATGTGGGTCATGATAGGTCATTTTAATAACATCAGTGTTTCTGCATAGCCATGAGTTGTAGGACAAATAGGTATAAGAATAGGAGGACAGATCTGGGGCCAGTGTGTAATATTCAATGTCATCAGTGGATTGACTATGTTTCCTCAATAGGTAATGAGATCCCTGGCCAGGAGGATATTGGCAACCAGTTGAACAAGTCATTATAGAAGGAATTCAATAAAACGTCAGAGGGCAGATTGGACTATTGGACCCTGTGTCCTTTAAGTTCCATTTTAACCCTGAAATTTGATCTCTCTATAATAAGCTGCATAAGGCTGCTCTCAATTGGATGTTTGAGAAACAGATCACACACACACACACACACACACACACACACACACAGAGAGAGAGAAAGAGAGAGAGAGAGAGAGAGAATTTCCCATTCATCTCTGAGAATATTTATTTCTCTTTGGTAACCACATAGTCAGCAACTATATCAAATGGCCTTACAAAATAAAACATTTAAATTCAATGTTGTTCTGTGGCAAATTTGTGGGAAGTCATGATGAATCCTGACATTTCCACAATTCAGTTCTACTGGCTTCTTATTAACTAGATGAGATATCCTCACAGCATAATGCTGCTGCCCCAAATGTTTAGAGAACATTTTATTATCTCACCCTAGTTGCTTCTCAGTGCTCCTCTACTTCTTATTTGGTTTTGTTAGAAATATGGCCTGGACCTTTACAGCCTAAACAGAGTAATGAAAATAATCAAGTTTATTTCCCAAATCTGGCTTGTTCATACGTTGAGTTCTGTTCAAATGGACTTTGGCACTGTCTGTCCTGTTTCTCTTTAGCTCTCTAAGGCAGAATTGGGGAAATTTCTGCCCCTTCTCAATTTTCTACAGAAAACTGAGCCTGTTTCTACTCTCAGTTTTTGGTAGAAAACTCTTGCTTAAAATATAAACACATAACACATAATCACATTTGGGGGAAGAAATTATATAATTACACAAAGACAGAGGACATCCTACTAATTATGTACCTGGTTTTCATCAATAAGGGAAAGTTTAGCACCTTAATTTGAAGTCTGGTAACATTTCTCAAAAAAAAAAAAAAGTGTAAGTTTAGCCCAGCCTACAGATTTCTCAAAATAAAGAAATTTGCTGCAAATGTTTTCACTTTTAGACAAATAAAACTTAGCAACTTTTAAATGACTCTTTTCCAGCCACCAAAATATACTGAAAACTAAACAGTTTCAAATACAAACATTTTTCCTTATTTATTTTGGCCAAAATTATTAAAATTATGTCTTTATAATGCACAAATAAAATGCAGTTCTTGATATATAAATACAAATTCAGAAAACTTGCTGTCTATAAGTGCAAAGCCAATGTAGTGAGACCAAGGGCTGTAGTTTCCTTCTCACATTAAGGATTAAGGTATAAGTTCATACAGTACCACATGAATTTCTCAGGGGGTTATTTCAGAGCCATTTACTTTCTTACAGTAGCTCTGTTCTTGATGCTCTTTTCTCCCTATGTACCATCTTTCTCCTGTGCTTCATCTCACCAGCTTTCAACATTTTAAGCTAATATGACAAGGGTTAAAGTTCATGCAAGCCACAAAATCTGGCTTGAAACCTTAGCTGATGGATAGTCTTTGAGGTTCTCATAAGTAAAAAGTCTTGTAAGCCCTTGGAGAAGAAATCATTCAAAAAACAACCTTCCCGAATCTTTTACAACCCAGCAAAACAAAGAAGAAACTTTTCTTTCTATGAAATAACTGGAAATTAAAGTTCTGGTAAAGAAAATGTTCCATCCATTGGAGATTATTACATTACATTGACAATATTTGGAAATTCCTTATCCTAGTATGAGAAAGTAACATCATTTAAGCATTAACAAATTACTGTAAATTCTTTATGACTGTAATATAGTACACTGTCATGCCCTTACATTCTAAAACAACAACAAAATTTGTTTAAGCATAGGAATGTTAGCTTTGTCTAAAATGACAACTATTTTAATAGATTCCCTAGTATACCTCACTTTGTAGATTTTAGTTTTATGTATATGTTTTATTTTTTATTTATGTAGATACATAGTAGATATATATATATTTATGAGGTACATGAGACATTTTGTTATAGGCATGCAGTGTGTTGTAATTACATCAGAGTAAATGGGGTATCCATCACCTCAAGCACTTATTTTTTTGTGGTATAAATATTCCAATTATGCTCTTTTAGTTATTTTTAAATGTACAATAAATCGTTGGGTGTAGTCACCTTGTTGTACTATCAAATACTAGATCTTATTCATTGTATCTAACTATATTTTTGTAAACATTAACCATCCTCACTTCACTCCATCCCAACTACCCTTCCCAGCCTCTGTGACCATTATTCTATCCTCTATCTCCGTGAGTTCAATTGTTTTAAATTTTTAGCTTTCATAAAGAAGTTAGAATATACGAAGTTTGTATTTCTGTGCCTGGCTTATTTCACTTAACAAAATGTCCTCCAATTTCATCTATGTTGTTGCAAATGGCAGGATCTTATTCTTTTTTATGGCTGAATAGTACTCTATTGTGTACGTATCCCTCATTTTCTTTACCCATTCATCTGCTGATGGACACTTGGGTTGTTCCCAAACCTTCGCTACCCTGAACAGTGATGCAACGAACACGGGAAGGCAGATATCTCTTCAATACGCTGATTTCCTTTCTTTTGGATATATACCCAGCAGTGGGATTGCTGAATTATGTGGTAGCTCTATTTTTAGTTTTCTCAGGAACTTTCAAAATTTTCTCCATAGTAATTTTACGAATTAACATTCCCAAGAAAAGTGTATGAAGCTTCCCTTTTCTTCACATCTCATCAGCATTTGTTATTGCCTGTCTTTTGGATAAAAGCTATTTTAACTAGAGTAAGATGATATCTCATTGTAGTTTTGATTTATATTTCTCAGGTTATCAATGATGTTGAACACCTTTTCATGTATCTTTTTGCCATTTGTATGTCTTCCTTTGGGAAATGTTTATTCAAATCTTTTCCCAGTGTTTTTATCAGATTATTAGATTTTCTTCTATTGAGTTAGTGAGCTCCTTATAAATTCTGGCTGTTAATCCCTTGTCTGATGAACAATTTCCAAATATTTTCTCCCATTCTGTGGATTTTCTCTTCACTTCGTTGATTGCTAACTTTGCTGTGCAGATTTTTAACCTAATGTAATCACATTGGTCCATTTTTGCTTTGGTTGCCTGTGCTTGTGGGGTATTACTCAAGAAATACTTGCCCAGTCCAAAGTCCTGGAGAATTTTATCAATGTTTTCTTTTAGACATAGTTAAGTCAAGTAATGTGGTTCTTTCCATTTTTTATTTTGCTCAGGATAGCTTTTGTTGTTCTATATCTCTCATGGTTCCTTAAAAGTTTTAGGATTATTTTCTACTTCTGTGAAGAATGTCATAGATACTTTGATAGGGATTGCATTGAATCTGTAGATAGCTTTGGGTCATATAGACATTTTAACAATACTGATTCTTCCAATCCATTAACATAGAATATCTTTCTATTTTTTTTGTGCCCTCTTCAATTTCTTGCATCGATGTTTTATAGCTTTTATTGTAGAGATTTTTCACTACCTTAAGTTTATCCCTAGGTATTTTATTTTATTTCTGGCTATTGTAAATGGGATTACATTGTTGATTTACTTTTCAGGTTATTCACTATTGGCATATAGAAATGCTACATATAGATTTTTAGATGTTAATTTTGTATCCTGCAACTTTACTGAATTTGTTTATCAGTTTGAATAGTTTTTTGGTGGAGTCTTCAGTTGTTTATTTATTTATTTATTTATTTATTTACTTTTTTTCACTTTGTCATTTGCTATTTAATGTTCAAACATTGAAAGTAATTGATTTCTTCCCAGACACCTCTTTCCTTAGAGCCTTTCACCCTCCCGGTCTGGGCTAGACTGAAAGCCCACTAGACCTACCATGTGGCTGATGCCTGGGATCTCCCTTTGCTTCCTTTCCGTGCTGGGCTCCATTTTCTAGATCCTTCACTTCTGTGTTCTTGGTTTGCTTCGTCATTTGGTGGAATATGTTCTCAGCAGCTGCCTGAGTGGGGAAGCAGGGGAAATATCCCTGCTCAGGCAGTTTTTTGAGGTATAACTGAAAAATGCCTTTATTTAGCCTTACACTTGATTGACTATTTGTCTAAATATAGGATTTTGTGTTTAACATAATTTTCCATCAGCTTTTGGAAGGCACTACTTCACTGTATTGTGGTATTCAGTTGTTGCTACTGAAAATTTCAATACCATCTGATTCCTATTTCTTTGCATGGAACCTAATTTTTCTCCTCCCTGCAACATTTTAAAATTGTCTCTTTTCCCCTAGTGTTCTGAAAAAGAAACTTTTTATATAGAAATTCCTTTAGTTTTGGAAATATTTCTTGTATTACTCCTTAGATACTGTCTTCTCTTCACTTTTCTCTGGTATATATATATATCTCTAAAGCCACTATTTGTTAGATATTAGACCCTGGATGAATACTCTAATTTTCTTATTTGTCTCCACTCATCTCTTCATTATTATTTACTTTCTAGATTTCCTCAACTGTACCTTTCAATGCTTCCATTATATCTTTCATTTCTGCTATCTTATTTTGAAGAGCTCCTGTTTTTACTGTAATAGCATCCTGTTTATGTCTCACTGATTCCATAAAAAGTTCTTTTACATAAGGATATTTTGATTCTACTGAAGTTTTTCTTCTGCTCCCTTCCTTGTCTGTTTCCTCCAGGACTTTGTTCTTTTTTCTCTGATCTCTGTCTCAATTTGGAAGCTTTCCTCAAATGTCCAGTTATCCTTGGATGGGTTTTCATATGTAAGACTGAGGCAGTAAACAGCTGTTTGAAAGCTCTGCTGCACAGGCAGGCCTGCTGACTGTAGTCTCCTCTTGTGCAAGCATGTTAAATTCCAAGAACAGTGCTATGTGGTAAAGTTCCATGGCTTCTTCTGCCCTGGTCATGTTTGGCTTCCCTGCGACAAGAGCCTGAACTTCACTGAGACTCCCCACAGAGGGGCTACAGTGCAAAACAGAGAGGTCCACCACGTCGGTATACATACAGTGTAATATCACTTTTGCACATTTTTTTGGTATAATGGACTCATCTAATATAATTCTTGTGGGGGTCCTCAAAGTTCGGTCTGTGATTACCAGTTCGTATCCTCCTTTGTAATAAATTTCGAAAAAATGGGGACCGTGCAGAAATAACAGCCTTGTGGGCTTTGAGCTCTTCATCTAAACAGTTCTGATTTCCACCAAAAGCTTCAACCAGTTCCAAGTCTGAAGAAAAACTAAGGATGACATCATAATAACACATGTAATCAAAGAGTCCACACAAACCTACATCAAGGGAATTTGGTGTTCCAAATTCTTCACTAAGCTGAACAAGGATATCGACATTTTGAAACTTTGAGTCCTCCATTCCAAACTCTCCTGTGTAAAAGTAGCGAAGCAAAGCAGAAAACATGGGCATATCAATACCAGCTGTATTGATGTCCATTATTATCTCTGCCCCATACTCAGGTGAGGAAGAAAGCAGTGTTTTAAAAAATGGCCACCTTGGTGCCAAAATGGCACAATGAACAGGAAAACAAGTTTCTTGAAATATTAAGTTGACATCAGTACAATACTTGTACTCATAAAGATCAGCCATATCTTTCTGCAATGTCCGGGCTTCTGGTCTAGCCAAACTGGCTTGTAGAGAAAGCTCCTTTAATGCTGACGTTCCCTCATATTCCTCCACTAAAGCATTGACATCTCTAACATCCCACCCAGAGAGGAGTTCTCGCATCTGCTTGGCATAATCGGCAGACCTATTAGATTTCCGACGCTTAATAAACTTCTTTTTGAGGGTGGCAAGGCCAGAGGTTCTTTTTTTTTGTCTTGTGATTTCTCATGGCCATGGTCAAGGCTATACAATTTTGATTCGCAACCATAGCCTTGGTGAGAATAGGATGATGTCCCTATAAAAGTCTGCTGGGCCTGTGAATTTCCCCCTACCCTCAGTGAACATGAATGAGGATAATTAGATGCATTAGCACCCATTTTCTTCAGTCACTCAGGCATTCCGTCTGCGGGTTCTTCAGAGTATAATCCCAGAGCCTTTATGAACCTTCAACCCTGGATCCAGCAGCCTCTTTTCATCCATCTCCCGGAGGCTCCTCCCGCCGCTGCTGCTGCCGCTGGGACTGCTGCCGCCGCCGCCACCAGCACCGCCGTCCACACCCGCGCCAGCACCCTCAGCCATCCTCCTCCCACCGCCGCCGCCGCCCTCTCCTCTTCTGTCAGTGGCTCAGGCTCCGGGACTGCTCTAGGTTCCCCTCGCCGCCATTTTGACTCCTAGAGGGAGCAGGAGGGGCTCGGCTCGGCCCAGTTGTTTATTTATTTATTTATTTTCCAAATGTAAGATTATATCATCTGCAAAAAAGAATAATTTGACTTCTTCCAATTTTGATGCCTTTTATTTTGTTCTCTTGTTTGATTGCTCTAGCTGGGATTTCCAATACTATGTTGAATAATGGTGGTGAAAGTGAGCAGCATTGTCTTATTCCAGATCTTAGAAGAAAGACTTTCAGTTTTCCCCAATCAGTATGATACTAGCTGTGGGTCTGTCACATATGGCCTCTATTGTATTGAGGTATGTTCCTTTTACACTTAGTTTTTTGAGGGATTTTTTTTTTTTAATCATAAAGGGATATTAAATTTCATCAAAGGTGTTTTCACCCACTATTGAAATGGTCGTATGATGTTTGTCCTTCATTCTGTTTATGTGATGTATCGCATTGATTGATTTGCATATTTCAAGATCCATTCTTGCATCCCTGGGATAAATCCCATTTGGTCATAAAGAATGATCTTCTAAATGTGTTGTTGATTTCAGTTAGCTAGTATTTTGTTGAGAATTATCTCATCAAGATAAATCAGGGATATTAACCTGTAGTTTACTTTTTCTAATGTGTCTTTGTCTGGTTTTGTTATGAGGGTAATACTGGCCTAATAGAATGAGTTTGATAGTACTCCCTTCTGTCATATTTTTTCAGAATAGTTTGAGTAAGACTGGTATTAGTTTTTCTTTATATGTTTGGTGAAATTCAGCAGTGAATTGGTATTCGTTTTTTCTTTATTGTTTAGTGAAATTCAGCCATCAAGTCCTGGGTTTTTCTTTCCGGGAGGCCTATTTATCACCACTTTAATTGTATTAATTGTTACTGATCTCTTCAGGTTTTAGATTTATTTATTGTCCAGTCTTGTAAGGTTGCATTTGTGTATTTCTTGTAATAAATTTATCATTTCTTCTAGCTTTCCACTTGATTGACATATTACTTACTCAGAGTAGCCTCTAAAATCCTTTGAATTTCTGCCTGGTATCAGCTGAAACATCTACATGTTTATCTCTAATTTTATTTATTTGGGTTTTTCCTTTCCTTTTGTCCTCAGCTAGGCTAATTTTTTTCTTTGTTTATTTCCTTGATCTTTTCTACTGCTTTATTCATTTCAATTTTATATGTTCCTGATCTTATTTTTATTATTTCTTATTAATTTTGGGTTTGGTTTGTTCTTACTTTTTGAGTTCTTTGTGATGCATTGTTATGTTTTTTATTTGAAGTTTTTTTGTTTTTGCTTTTGTTTTTTACTTTTTTGATGTAGGCACTTACTGCGATAAAATTTTCTGTTAGTATTGCTTTTGTTGTATGCTATAGAATTTAGTATATTGTGCTTCCATTTTTATTTGTTTAAAGAAACTTTTAAATTTCTTTCTTAATTTTATCATTGATCCATTGATCACTAAGGAGCATAGTGTTTAATTTCCATGTATTTGCACAGTTTCCAAAATTCCTTGTGTTATACAATTCTACTTTTATTCCATTGTGGTTAGAGAACATCCTTAATATATTTTCACATTTTTAAATTATTTAAGACTTGTTTTGTGACCTAACATATAGTCTATCCTTGAGAATGATTCATATGCTGAAGAGAAAAGAATGTGTATTCTGCATCCATTGGAGGAAATATTCTGTGAATATCTATTAGGTTCATTTAGTCTACAGTGCAGATTAAGCCTAATGTTTCTCTTTTGATTTTCTGTCTACATTATCTGTCCAATGATGAAATTGGGATGTTAGTCTCCAGCTATTATCATATTGCAGTGCATCTCTCTCTATAATTCTAATAATATTTGCTTTCTATATTGGGGCACTCCAGTTTTAGATACATATATACTTACAATTGTTATGCCCTCTTGCTGAATTGTCTCCTTTATCATTATATAATGACTTTCTTTGTTTCAGCTTATAATTTTTATCTTGAAATCTATTTTGCCTCATATAAATACAGCTACTCTTACTCTTTTTTGTTTTCATTGTCATGGAATATCTTCCATCCCATTGTTTTTAGTCTATTTGTGTCTTTACAGATGAAGTGTGTTTCTTGTAGGCAACAAATCAAAGATCCTTCTTTGTTATCCATTTAGCCACTCTATATCTTTTGATTGGAGAGCTTGGTCCATTCACACTTACTGATAAGTAAGAACTTATTCCTGCATTTTGCTATTTTTTTTTTTTTGTTCATTTTGTGGTCTACTCTTCCGTCTTTTCTTTCTTCCTGTCTTCTTTTAAGTAAGATGTTTTTCTCAGGTGGTATGCTTTAATTTGTTTTTTTTGTGTGTGTAACTGTTACATGTTTTTTGATTTTGCATTACCATAAGGCTTACAAATAATCTATTTTTTAATGGGTTCCTTCCAAAAGGGAAATTTAAAAATCTACAACAAATTACACCAAATTATTTAAAAATTATAAGGACCCAGCCTCTCTCTCCACACTAGAGAATCAGCCTTAGACAGAAAAGTTAAACAATGAAGATGCTCAGGTCAGGTCTCTCCACCCAAATACAAATCCCAGAGTAGGGAGGTTGGAGCTGGGATGGTGTGGGCAGCCCTAGCTGCTGGAGATTGTTGACCATGTGAGGAGGGGGCAAAGGTGAGAGAGGCCATCCCAAGGTAAAAAAGTAGGTCTCCAAGGACAAATTCTAAGAAAATTCCACTGAATACAAATAATATCTTATAATCCATTATTTTAAAAGTGTGACAACATAGCACCAATTGCATAAAAAAACTAATAAAGCAAAGAAAAAACTAATAAAAACTTTACACTTTAATTTCATCCCCTCTGCTTTCTTACTTCTTGTTTCTATTTATATCTTATACTATCTATGTCTTGAAAAGTTTTTATTATTTTTGATAGGTTCATGTTTTAGTCTTTTTACTCAAGATATGAGTAGTTTACACACCACAATTATAGTGTTATTATATTTTGTGTTTTCTTTTGTGTACTTACTATTACCTGTGAGTTTTGAACCTTCAGATGATTTTTTATTGTTGATTAACATCATTTTTTTCAGATTGAAGAACTGCCATCAGCATTTCTTGTAGTACAGGTCTGGTGTGGATGAAATTCCTCAGCTTTTGTTCATCTGGGAAAGTATTTCTCTTTCATGTTTGAAGGATATTTTCCCTGGATGTACATTTCTAGTATGAAAGTTTTTCTCTGTTAGCAGTTTCCTGTCAGGTTTCCACTGGGAGTCTGCTGCCAGACATATTGGTGATCCTTTATGTGTTATTTGTTTCCTCTCTCTTGCTGCTTTTAGGATTTTTTCTTTATCCTTGACCTTTGGGAATTTGATTATTAAATGTATTGAGTAGTTTTCTTTGGGTTACGTCTGTTTGTTGTTTTATAACTTTCTTGTACTTGAATATTGATATCTTTCTTTAGGTTTGGGAAGTTCTCTGTTATTATCCCACTGAATAAACTTTCTACCCTGCTCTCTTTCTCTACCTCCTCTTTAATCTACCACTGTTGATTATGCAGGTATCAATGGTTCTTTAGTCAGCAGATGATGAATTCTTCCAGGACTGGTCCTTCCCTTCAAGGTTCCTTCTGACACAGATTGTGTTTAAAAATGAAATATCAAAGCTAGGGCCTGGACTGGGGGCCACAGGACTCTGTCTGTTGGCCTAATCTACTGCGGCTGAGCTGGTATCCAAGTTTCAAGACAAAGTTCTCTTTATTTTCCCCCCTCCTCTCCTCAAGAAGAGGGAAGGTATCTCTCTGAGAGCTGTGAACTGTGCTGTCTGAGGTTGGGGAAGGGGTAATGCAAACACTCCCTTGGCCTCCCCAGTCCACTGGCTAGTATCTCATTAGGTTGTGTGCTCCCTCTCCAGTCCACTGACTCCAAGCCCAACACAGAATAGGACTTGCCCAGGAATTGCAAGGACCTATATTGCATTTCAAGTACATTGAGGACCCTAGGGCACTTTAGACCACAGAGACAGGGCCTGCAGGAACTTAGGTTCTGACTGATGGAATAGACAATTTGCCTCTGGCTAGGGTTGGTCTAAAAGTTCCCTCCATGGATGTCAACTGAGTTCTGCCCTTTGTTGCCTTCAGTTGTCACAAGACAGCACTTGCTTCTGTTGCAAATTTCCACAATCACTGCAATCTCCCCCGCCAAAGTGTACAGATTTTCTTTCCACTCCATATGGCTACTTTCACGGAATAGGGGAGGGGTGATGTAGACAATGCAAGACTCTATTTACTACCCTCTTCAGTGCCTCTTTCCTTTAATATGGTGTTAAAACAAGTTACTGGGATTGTTCCCCTGATCTTGGGTCCTCATGAAGGTGCTTTTTGTTTTCTTTTTTTTCTTTCTTTTTTTTTTTTTGTGGATAGTTATTCAATTTGGTGTTCCTGTAGGGAGTGGGGGGGGAATCATTTGGCCATCTTGCTTCACCTCCTCCCTTAACTTTATAGATAAAAAGTGTTCTAATTTAAATGTAGTTCATAGAAGATATGTTATCATTGGCATCATGTTTTTGCAACCTAAAGAGAAAAGAAAATATTCAGATTCAATAAAATAATGTGTTTATATGCCTGAAATTAAATACCCAGTTTGTCTAGACTTGCAATTATTAACTGAATTTGAACATGATACAGGTGCACGGTATTGAAAGATATTCCTTCACGTTATTTTATATATTTAATTCATCACAAATATATCTCTATTTGAATATTATTACTTTACCAAAGGTGACACTTTTTACAATTTATACATGCTCTCTATTTCTTATCTTCCATAATTCAGCTAATGGATTGAGCCATTTTGAAATACTTAAATTTAGTATCAAAAATATCTCTTAATATTCAAATTTCTTATTTCTATTCATTAAAGCAATCACCAATGTTTACTGAATACCAGAAACTATGTTGGAGAAATAAATAAAACGGATAAGGACACTCCTGCCATGGATATTCTAGGTCTAGTATAGAAGACAACACTGTATAAATAATACAAGTGTAATAAAGTTTATGTGTGTGTGTGTGTGTGTGTGTGTATGTGTTCTATATAAGCAACACACACACACTGTATGAAAAGGCAGGTCTTCCTGAGGCTGTCATTTAAGCTGAGATACAAAGGATAGGAATGGGTTGACTATGTGAGGACATAGGGGACAAGATTCAAATTAGATGGAACAACTAACATAAAAGCCTTAAAGACAGAGTGTGATGAGCTCAAAAGAAAAAAAAAATATTTGAGACTAGAAGTGGAAAATACAACAAGTGGAAGTATGTCAATCTAATGATTACTAGGAGCAAGATTTCAAAAGACCTCAAGACTGTGTGTCATGGTCTATTGTCATAAATTGTCATCTTCACTTCTTTCTTGCAGGTAGAATTTCAGTGTTGTTGAAATATACAACTTTTATGAGTTCAAAAGAGTTAATATGCTTTTCAATCCAAGTGGTGGATCTTTGTAAAAAGCTTATCATGGAGTTCTAATTTTTCTGACCATTGACTTGGGTTAGGCATATGAGTAAATTCTAGCTAATCTGACAGGAAAAGTTTTCTACTAGAGTGCTATGGACTGAACTGTGTCCCACTCAAAAATTCATATGTTGAAGTTCTAACTCCCAATGTGCCTATATTTGGAACTAGGTCCCCTGAACAAGTGATTTAGGTTAAATGAGATAGAGTGGGGCTCTCATGCAATAGGATGGGTAGCCTTAAAAGGAGAGACATTGCAGTTCTAGAGCACAGAGAAAGGACAACGTAAGGATACAGTGAGATGCCAATCATATGCACACCCAGAAAACAAACTACAGTGTTTTGTTATGGCAACCTTAGCAGACTAATATAGTAAATGTTGGGAAAAAAAAATTGACTCACTAATGAAAGGTAGAGAAACATATGCTCTTCTTTTTCACTGGACTGCATTGTATTCACCCATTAACTTTTATGACTGCAAATACTACCTGCTGTATTAATATCCCAAGGCTGCCATAACAAAGTACAGTCAATTGGATGACTTATTACAACAAACATTTATTCTTTCATGGTTCCAAATAATAGAAGCCTAAAATCAAGATATTAGCAGTGTGGTGCTGTAAATACAGTTTTTTTTTTTTTAAATTCTTTCTTGACCTAGTTTTGAGGTTCTTATTAAAAGCCCATTAGTTATCCTTCTTGAGCAGCTGATTCAAGAAGTTTTAAGACAAAGTTCTCTTTATTCTCCCCTCTCCTCTCCTAGAGAAGAGAGAAATTGTCTCTCCCAGAACTGTAAGTTGTGCTGCCCAGCTCACCCCAAATGTAAACACTCCAAACGTTTTCTATTTTGAACTCTCACACCCCAAGCCACTATACAACCACCTTAATCACCCCAGGGGCCAGGTTTCAGAAAATAATAGACAGCCAATATCCCCCAGAGCCTGCAACATTATTCAAATTAGACAATCCAACGGGAACTTGGGAAACCTGGCTAACCCCACGTGGCTTGCTATCAATAAGCATCTGTCTCTAGTGTCATCTGGTACTCCATTCCTTGAGTACAACCCCATGCACCTCAGTTTAACAGCCTTTGCTTATTCAGAGCCATAAGAAACAGGGAGTTTTGCCTTTGGCCTATCCAAATGTCACCGTGTTGTGTTCATCATCCAAAGAATCTTTAAATCTTATAAAACACATGTTTTGTCGTAGACACCAGAGGAGGATCCTTCCTTGTCGCTTTCTGGCTTCTGGAGGTTGTTGGCAATCTTTTGTATTTTTTAGTTTACAACTTCGTAACTTCAGTCTCTGCTCTGTTATCACATGATTTTCTCCCTGTTTCAATGTGTCTGTGTCTTCACATGAAATTCTTCTCTCTGTATGTGTCTGTGTCTCTCCTCCTCGTTTTGAAAGGACGCTAGTGATACTGGATTAGGGTCCATGCTATTTCAGCATGATCTCATCTTAACTTGGTTATACTGATAACACCCTATTTTCAACTAAGGTCATATTTACAGGTACCAAAACTTAACTGTTAATATGTATTTAAGGAAATACCATTCAATCTATAACATCTACATATGGGAGATGGCAAAGTGTAAGGATGGATCTCACTGGAAGATACCATTGTGGCACAGAATTATTTAACTCTGGGCATGACTTCTTGTCAGTGTCTTCTATTTAAAATAAATAATAAGTTCCCCATGATTTCATCTATATTCTGTAAGGTCTGAATATATCTGAAGCTAAAATATTTTTGTGCTTAGGTTTACCTTTTTTATGTTTTATTTGTATGTAATATTTTACCTATTTATGAGGTACATGTATTTGTTACATGCATAAAATGTGTGATAATCAAGTCAGGGTATTTGGGGCATTCATCAGCTTGAATATTTATCACTTCTATGTGCTAATAACATCTCGAGCACTCTATGCTAGTTACTTTGAAATACACAATATATTGTTGTTAAGTATAGCCACTCTAGTCTGCTTTCTAACATTAGAACTTACTTCTCTCTTACTACACATTTGTACCCATTGACCAACCACCTCTTATTTCCTCCTACCACCCTCACACACTTCTCAGCCTTTGGTATCTATCATTCTCTTCTCTATCTTCATGTGAACAAGTTTTTAGTTTCCACATATGGGTAAGAACATGTAGTATTTGTCTTTCTCTGCCTGGCTTATTTCACTTAACATAATGACCTCTAATTCCATCCACGTTGCTGCAAGTCAGAAGACTTCATGTTTTTTATATAGTTGACTAGTACTGCATCGTGTATATACACCAAATTTTCTTTATCTATTCCAACCATTGATAGCTAGTTAGGTTGAATTCACATCTTGCTCTTGTGTAAAGTGCCACAATAAATATATGAGTGCAGGTATTCTTATGATATACTAATTCTTTTTTTCGGTATAGATACCCAGTAGTGGGACTGCTGGATTGCATAGTTCTATTTTACGTTTTCTGAGAAATCTATATATTACTTTTTGAGTTTTTATATCAATTTACATTCACACAAATAGCACATAAGAGTTGGTTTTCCTCCATATTCTCACAATCATCTAATACTTTTTGTTTTTTTTTTTTTAATAATTGCCATTCTAACTAGGGTGAAATTATACATCATTGTGATTTGGATTTGCATTTCCTGATGATGAGTGGTGTTGAGCACTTTTTTCATATAACTGGTGGCCATTTGTGTGATTTCTTTTGAGGAATGTTTATTCAGGTCCTTTGGCCATCTTTTATTGGGAATATTCACTTCTTTATTGTTGAGTTGCATTGTTCCTTGTATATACAGGATATTAGTCCCTCATTGGATGAATAGTTTATACAATATATTCTCCCATTCAACAGGTTATCTCTTTACTCTTCTGATTATTTATTTATTTATTTATTTATTTTGGCTGTACAGAAGACTTTTAGTTTAATACAGTCTCATTTGACTATTTTTGTTTTAGTTGTCTGTAATTTTAAGGTCTTAGCCAATAATGTTTTGCCTAACCATTGACCTAAAGTGTTTTCCCTGTTTTCTTCAAATCATTTAATAGTTCTGATTCTTAGATTTAGGTTTTAATCCATCTTTGGTTGAATTTGTATGTAATGAGAAATAGGGGTCTACTTTCATTCTTCTGCATGAGGCAATCCAATTTTCCCAGTGCTATTTATTAAAAACAGTGTCCTTTCCACAGTGTATACTCTTGGAATCCTTGTCAAAAATTAATTGGCTGTAAATTTCTGGATTTATGTCTAGGTTTCTTATTGGGTTGCATCAGTCTATGTGTCCACTTTTACACCAACATAATGTTTATTTTGGTTATTATATTTTTGCAAGAATAGTGTGATGCTTACAGCTTTCTTCTTTTTGCTCAGGATTTTTTTGGCTCTTTGGGTGTTTTTTATGTTCTATACAATTTTAGGATTGTTTTTACTGTTTCTGTGAAAAAAACGACATTGGTATTTTGACAGGGATTGCATTTAATCTGTAGATGGCTTAGGGAAGTATGATCACTTTAATGGTATTAATTATTTCCATTCATGTGCATGGGATGTCTTTCCATTCTTGTGTGTGTGTGTATTCTTCAATTTCTTTCATCAGTGTTTTGTAGTTTTCCTTCTAGAGCTCATTCACCTCTTGGTTAAATGTAGTCCTAGTTACTTTTTTTGTAGTTATTATAAATGAAATTTATTCTTGATTTCTTTCTTTGTAATTTTATTATTGGTGTGTAGAAGTATTACTGATTTTTGTTTTGATTTTATATCTTGTAATTTTACTCAACTTATCAGTTCTAAGAGTTTTTGTAGAGTCTTGTTTTTTCTAAATTTAAGATCATATCATCTGCAAAGAGGCACAATTTGACTCTCTGTTTCTCAATGTGGATGCCTTTTATTTCTCATTATTGATTCTTCTCATTAGGACTTACAGTGTTATGTGGAGCAGCAGTGATAAAAGTGGGCAACCTTGTCTTGTTTCAGTTCTTATAGGAAACAACTTCAACTTTCTCCCATTCAGTGTTAACTGAGGTGTTAACTGAGGATCTCTTATATACAGCTTTCAATATTTTGAGATGTGTTCCTTCTATGCCTAGTTTGCCTGAGTTTTTATCATGAAAAGATGTTGCATTTACTTGTTTTTTCCTGCATATATTGAAATGATAATATAATTTGTATCCTTCCTTCATTTGAAGTACTGTATGCCATTTATTGATTTGTGTATGTTGAACCATCTTTGCATACCTGGTATAAAACCTATTTCATCATGCTACATATTATTTTATTGTTGTGCTGTTAAGTTTGGGGAGGCTCCTCACTACAGGGAAATAATGAGTAAGCAAGAGCCACAGGGAACCCACACTTCTGTAGTGGAAGTTTGCAAAGGTTCCCTGGGGCTCTTGCTCACTCCTTATATCCTTGCAGTGAGGAGCCTCCTTTAGGTCCACTCCAGTCCCCAGTCCCAGGTAGACAGATAATCGTGAGCCATACAGGGCCTCCAGACTGACATAGAGAGCTGGGTGGAGTTGGGGAAGAGCCACTGCTCAGGCCAAGATGGACCCCCAAGGACCTTGGACCACTGGGCATCCTGGCACCAGCTGCTGCAGCTCCACCAACAAGGGATGTGAGACTCTCTCACATGCCCCCATGATAGGGACTGCTTCCACACTGCTGAAGAGCAGACTGCAGGCATTGCCTCCGCTTCACCTCACCAGGCAAAGTCACTGGCCTGAAATCCCAGTACGACCACTCCACCCCTACCTAAATATTTGGGAGGGTGCCAGCTCTGAAGTTCTCTGGAACTGAGCTCTCTGAGGTAACTAAAGGCCTGCAGATTTTGATGATGCTGTGCCCTCCACCCCTGGTGCCCTCAGACTGGAGAGGGAGCTAGGAGCCCAAGAACTATAATGGGCCTTAACACAGGGTAGCTGCCGTATGGAAAAGCAGCCTGACTGTTTTCCATGTGTATCTCTGCAGCTGAAACTCCTCACTGGGCAGGGACTCCCAACATGGGCTCCCAGTGGAGCTGCCTTGACTCTGTTGATCACTAAAGTCAGTGGCAGTTCTGCATTTCTCTAAGGAGGAAATACCAGCGACAATCCACATGCTCTCTGCCACTGCTGTTGCAGCGGTGGCAGCTTTACTGCTCTTGGACTGGGGAAAGAACAAATACCCTGATCACTTCACAGGCGCCTCCAGCACACCACAGCTACCACACTATAAGGAGAGTAGCCCAGTCTCTCTTCTCTGTGAGCCCTCATCCACTGCTCTGCACCAGGCAGGCCCCTGGCTTGAGCCCATTTCACAGCCGCCTGAACTATGGCTGAGCATTCCCACTGGTAGCAACTCTGTCTTTCTCTGGGATAAAGTTTCCAGAGGCAGCTGACAGCCCCTCTGCCAGTGCTGCTGCTGTTGTACTGCCCTTGCTGCCCTCAGACTGGGAAAGGAACAAAGAGCCTGAGAACTGCACTTGCACCTTCAGCACATCACAGTGGCCATATGGCGTGGAACCCAGGCTCTCTTCCCTGTGAGCCCCCACGTTCTGTTTTTCACCAGTCTGGGCCCCTGGCTTGAGACCTCAGTGCAGCAGCCACACCCTCAGCTTAATGTTCCCATTGGCAATGGCTCTGTGTTCCTCTGTAGTGGTTTCCAGAGGCAACTGACAGACCTTTTGCACTATCACTGCAGTGGAACTGCCCTTGGGGTGGGGAGAGAACAAAGACCCTGATTGCTTGACTGTCATCTCCAGCATATTACAGGCACCATACAGGAAGTAGCCCAGTCTCTCTTTTCTATGAGCCTCTGACGCCTTATCTTCACTAGGCAGAGCCCCCATCCTGTAGCCCAGATGTTGGATCCCAAGCTGTACATTTGCGTTGTCAGGGGCTTTGTGTCTCTCTAGGGCAGAGTTCCCAAGATAACTGACAGCCCGTCTGCCACTGTCACTACAGCGATACCTGCCCTTGCAGTCACCAGATTAGGGAAGAAACACAAAACCTGAGGGCTTTACTACTGCAGGCACTATATAGAGAAGAGGCCAGACCATCTTCCTTACAAGCCCCTCCTTTCTCCACTCCAACTAATCTTCACCAGGCAGGGAGCCCTGGCTTAGGACCACAACACAGCCACCCTACCCATGTCTGATTGTTCCAGTTGGCAGTGGCTCTGCATCTCGGGTGGAGCCCCAAGAGACAAAGTCTCTCTGCCATGGTTACTGCCAAAGGCCTTGCCCTGATGCCTCCTAGCTGGGGAGAGAACAAGAAGACTGACCTCACCTCAGAGCTGTGGAGCACTGCCCAGGAGTGCCAAGCCAAGATCTGTGGCTAGCACTCAAGTGGGAGAGGAGCCCATAATCTCAGAGCACTGGGAGGGAGCACAGCCACAATCATGAGGAAATACAGAGGATCCACATGGCTGAGTAAGAGTGTATCTATCAGCTATTACACTTAATCATCATCTACTGGATTGCAGCCCAAACTTCAATACCAAAAATACTTTGCTAACATGCTCCCCTGATAAATCAAGGACAAGAATTCAGCCACAAATAAAGACCCAGCACAAAATCTTGACCTTCTGAAAACATTCAGAAATGAAGCCAACTGACTATACTCAAATTACACCACAGTTAAAGAAACATCAGCCCACACACATGAGAAAGAACTGGTGCAAAATTTCTGGCAACTCTAAAAGCCACAGTGTCTTCTTAGTTCCAAACAATCACACTAGCTTCCCAGCAATGGTTCTCGGTCAGAATGAAATGTCTGAAATTCTCCCTCAGAATGAAATGACTGAAATACAGGCATAAAATTCAGAATCTGGATGGTAACAAAGATCATCGATATTCAAGAGAAAGTTGAAACCCGTTCCAAGAATTTAAAGAAATTCAGTAAAGCAATTTATTAGATGAAGAGAAAATAGCCATTTTAAGGAAGAAGCAAATGGGACATGATGAGTTGAAAAACTCACTCCAAGAAGTTTGTAACATAATCAGAAGTATTTGCAGAAGAATAGACCAAGATAAGGAAAGAATCTCAGCGCTAAAAGCATGGTTCTTCAAATTAACTCAGTCAGACAATAATAAAGAAAAAATAATTAAAAAGCAATGAAAAATCCTATGAGATGTATGGGGTGATGTCAAGAGACCAAACCTATGACTCATTGGCATCCCTGAAGAAGAGGAAGAGAGAGCAAAGCAAATTGGAAACCATAGTTGAGAATATCATCCATTAAAATTTCCCCAGTTTTGCTAGAGAGACTGACATTAAAATGCAGGAAATTCAGAGAACCCTTGCAAGATACTGTACAAATGACCATCCCCAAAACACCTATTCATCATATTCTCTAAGGTCAAAGCAAAAATAAAAATATTAATGGCAGCTAGAGAGGAGCAAGTAATCTACAAAGGGAACCGCGCTGAGCTAACAGCGGACATTTCAGCAGAAACCTTACCAACCAAAAGAGAATGGGGGCCTAGATACAGTATCCTTAGGGAATAGAAATTTCAGCCAAGAACTTCATATCTAGTCAAACTCAGTTTTATAAGTGGAGGAGAAATAAAATATTTTTCAGGTAAGCAAATGCTAACAAAATTCTTTGCCATTGGAACTGCCTTACAAGAGGTTTTTAAAGGAGTACTAAACATGGAAACAAAAGATTATTATTAGCCACCATAAAAACCCACTTTGTTACATAGATCATTGACATTATGAAGCAACTGCACAATCAAGTCTACATACCAGCTAATATGAGAAGATAAAATCCACAATGAGAAGATAAAATCCACACATACTATTATTAACCTTGAACGTAAATGGACTAAATGCCCTAATTAAAAGGCACCAAGTGGCAGGTTGGATAATGAAGCAAGACACGATTGTATGCTATTTTGAAGATACCCATCCCACATGCAAGGAAACCCATAGGCTCAAAATAAAGCAGTAAAGAAAGATCTGTCAATCTGATGGAAAACCAAAGAGTAGGAGTTACTGTTCTTATTTCAGACAAAACAGACTTTGAACCAACAATGATCAAGAAAGAGAAAGAAGGGGATTACATAATGAAAAAGGTTTCAATTCAACAAGAATACTTAACTATACTAAATATGTATGCCCTCAACACTGGAGCACCCTACTTCATAAAACAAGTTCTTAGAGATTTATAATAGTAATGGGAGACTTCAGTACCTCACCAACAGCATTGGATAGATCATCAAAGCAAAAAACTATCAAAAATATTCAAGAACTAACCTTGATACTCAACCAAATAAACCTAACAGACATTTACAGAACATTCCACACCACCACCAACAGAATGCATATTATTCGCATCTGCACATAGCTCATACTCTAAAATTGACCAAACAGCCATAAAGCAATTCTCAATAAGTTAAAAAAAAAAAATTATACCAACCACACTTTAAGAACATAATAAAACTAGAAATAAATACCAAGAAGATCTCTTAAAATTACAAGGAAATTAAACAATCTGCTACTGTATGACTTTTGAGTAAACAATGAAATTAAGGCAGAAATTAATAAATTATTTGAAACTAATGAAAACAAAGATACTAATGAAACAAACTAATGAAAACAAAAATATACCAGAATCTCTGGGACATATTTAATAAGTTATCAGAGAAAGGTTTACAGTACTAAACACCAACATCAAAAAGATAGAAAGATTTCAAATTAACAAACTAACATCACATCTAGGGAAACTAGAATAATAAGCATTAACCAATCCCAAAGCTAGCAGAAGACAAAAAAATAACCACAATTAGAGTTGAACTGTAAAAACCATAAAAAGTATCAACCAATCTAGGAATTTTTTTTAAAGAAAATATAATATTGATAGACCACTAGTGAGGCTAATTAAATAAAAAGGATCCAAATAAACAGAATCAGAGATAATAAACAGGACATCACTACCAACTACAGAGAAATACCAAAAACCCTCAGAGTCTATGCACCTGAACACCTCTATGCACACAAACTAGAAAACCTACGGAAATGAACCAATTCCTGGAAACACAACCTCCCAAGATTGAACCAGCAAGGATTTGAAAACCTGACAAGGCAAATAATAAGTTATAATATTAAACAACTAATAAAAAATATATGAAGCAGAGAAAGCTGTGGACCAGACAAATTCAGAGCCAAATTCTCTCAGATATGTATAGAAATGTTGGTACCAGTCCTACTGAAATCATTCTAAAAACTAAGGAGAAGGGACTCTTTCCCAACTAATTCTATGAGGCCAGGACTATTCTAATACTAAAACCTGCCAAAGACACAATGGAAAAAAACAAAATTTCGGGTCAGTGTTGCTGATGAACATAGATGAAAACATTCTTAACAAAATACTAACAAACTGAATCCAGTAGCACATCAAAAGCTAATACACCATGATTAAGTAGGCTTTATCCCTGGGATGCAAGGTCGGTTCAACATATGCAAATCAATAAATATTATTGATCACATGAACAGAATGAAAAACAAAAACCAAAACCACATAGTCATCTCAATAGATTCAGAAAAGGCTTTCAATAAAATTTAACATCGCTTTTATTAAAAATGCGCAACAGACTAGACTTTGAAGGAATGCATCTCAAAATAATAAGAGCCATCTATGACAAACCCACAGCAAACATCATCTTGAATGGGTAAGAGGTGAAAGCATTTCTCCTAATAACTGGAAAAAGACAAGGAGGCCCACTCTCACCACTCCTATTCAACATAGTACTGGAAGTCTTAGCCAGAACAATCAGACAACAGAAAGAAACAAAGGACATTCAAATAGGAAGGGAGGAAGTCACAATATGTCTCTTCATAGGTGATACAATTATATGCTTAGAAAACATTTAGGATTTTTATGTCTTCCTGATCAATTAACTCTTTTTTAAAAAATGGTAATGCTCCTTGATTTCAATTTGCCTAGTATTAATACGGTGATACATGTTTACTTATGACTGGTATATTCACAGTACATTATTATACTTTTGCTTTTGAACTTTCTTTCTGTTTGTATTTAAAGGACACATTTTGTAAACAGCAAGCAGCTTTTGTTATACTCAATGGGAGTATTGAGTTTATTTACATGTAATATAATTTTGATATATTTGGTTAAGTCTACCATTTGCAGTATGTTTTCTAGTTGTTCCATCTGCTTTTCCATGATTAGCTGGATTTTCTATTAATTCCTCTGTTGAAATTTTAGCTATACCTCTATGTGTACTCTTAAAATTTATTCAGTATACAATAGTAATTTATCATAATGTATTAAAGTTAATTATACCACTTTATGTAAAATGTTAGAGCCCTGCAACAGCAAAATTCTATTGTCCTCCCCAGACCCATTCTGTCATTTTGTCATATTATACATCTGCATACTTAATAAAAAGAGTCTACTCCAAAATTATTATATTTTATTTAAGTAATGCCTACTTTCAAATAAATTAAGAAGAATTAAAATGACCAACTCTGCATTTACCCACATATTTACTACCCCAAATGCCCTTCATCATTTTCATTAGTTTTGAGCTCCCATCTTGTATCAGTCTCTTACAGCCTAAAACTTTTCTACCCTCATTGGTAGAGTCAGTTTGCTCAAAACAGAATTTTTTTTTTATTTTTATTTTTTCAGAATTTCTTTTCCTGGAAATGGTTTCAGTGTCCTCATTTGAACGGATATTTTTCTTT
The DNA here is from genome assembly GCF_003255815.1 of Theropithecus gelada. Taxonomy (NCBI): domain Eukaryota; kingdom Metazoa; phylum Chordata; class Mammalia; order Primates; family Cercopithecidae; genus Theropithecus; species Theropithecus gelada. The sequence continues at coordinate 34,701,629 of NC_037672.1, forward strand.
AGGTTTAGAACTTTAGATCGACTATTATATTTTCTGGTCATTTAACAGTGTACGTTTGTTTGATCTGGCCTCCGGAATTTTCTGAAGAAAAGCATCCCACCATTTGTATTTTTGTTTCCTCGTATGAAGTGTGACTTTTCTTCTCTAGTTGCTTTAATGATTTTGTCATTTCTGTGGTAATCTGAAGTTTGACTTTGATGTAATTATGAATTATCATTTTCTTTATATTTATTTTGCTTCGGATTCACTGAGATGCTTGGATCTATAAGTTGATGTCTTTCTTCAAATTTGGGAACCTCTTTGACAATATTTCTTTATATGTTTTCATCTGCTTCATTCTCTTCTGTCATATGGGGCTATAATTATATGTGTACTTGAAAAGTGTTTTGATGTATTTGATTTTTTTGGAGAAATTAGAATTGTTCTTCATTGCCAGTGGATGGTTCAGCTGCTGTGGAGTTTGGCAGTTTCTCGAAAAGTTAAATATAAATTTTTTTAAGTTAACTGGAAAGTTAAACATAGAATTACCATATAACCTAGCAATTCTACTCCTAGGTACATACGGAAAAAATACTTGTACATCCATGTTCATTGTAGCATTATTCACAATAGCCAAAAGGTGGAAGCAACTCAAATGTGCATTATCTGGTGAAGAGATTTAAAAATGTAATGTTTCTATACAATTAAATTATTCATCAATACAAAGGAATGGAGTATAGTACCAATAAATGTTACAACATGGATGAACCTCCAAAACTTTATGCTAAGTGAAAGAAGCCAGACATGAAAAATAACACATGTATTTTTTTAATAAAATATCCAAAATAGGTTAATCCATAGAGACAGAAAGCTGATTAATGATTGCCAAAGATTGAGGGGAGAGGAAAAGGGGAAATAATTGCTTAAAAGTTACAGGCTTTTCCTGTTCAGTGATTAAAATATTTAGAATATTAAATAGAGCTGAAAGTTGCCCAACATTGTAAATCCATTAAATGTTGCTGAATTTTTTTACTTTAAAATAGCTAATTTTATGTTACGTAAATGCTATCTCATTTAAAAATGTAATATGTGATATATTCAGATGGTAAAAAACTTAAAACATACAAATGTATTTAGATTTATTAAATCTTCTTCCTACCTCTTACAAACACTCAGTGACCCTTCTTGCAGTAAAGTAATATTATCAGCATTATAAGTATTTTTCCAAAGATCGTTTATACAGCTATACACAAATAAATGTGTATTACTTCCCTACCACACATTCGTTTTACAAAAGGTGATATACTTTGCATATCCTTCTGTGCCTGGCTTTTTTTCTGCTTAATATTATATATCTGAAAATCACTTCTTAGTACATACCAAATTGCTTTATTCTTTTAAAGGATGTAACATATTCCATTACATTTATTAATCTCATCCTCTTCTGATGGACATTTATAAAATTCTCAATAGTTTTCTTTTACAAAGATACATTATATCTATGATATTTCATTTATATGAGGATAAATCTTGAGAGTCAATTTTCTGAACTAGAATTACCAGATAAGAAGATATTTGCATTTGTATTTTTTTTTTCTTTCCAACTTTTAGCTTCAAGGAGTATATATGAAGGTTTGTTACATGGGTAAATTTCATGTTCTAGGAGTTTACTGTACAGATAACTTTATCACCGAGGTAATCAGCATAATACCCAAAAGATAGTTTTTCAATCATCACTCTCCTCCCACCCTCCACCCTCAAGTAGGTCTTGGTATCTATTGCCCTCTTCTTTGTGTCCATGTGTACTCAGTGTTAAGCTCCCATTTACAAGTGAGAACATGCAATATTATGTTGCAAGTTCTGCTTTTAACACAGTGAATTAACATAGGTTTCCTGTTTCTGTTTTAATTCACTTAGGATAATGGCCCTCAGCTCCATCCACGATGTTCCAAAGGAAATAATTTCATTACTTTTTACAGCTGCAAAACATACCAGGACATATATGTACCAGCTTTTCTTTATCCAATCCACCCCTGATGGGCATCTAGGGTACCTCCATTTATTTAATACTGTGAATAGTTTTGTGATGAACTTATGTGTGCATGCGCCTTTAAGATAGAATGATTTACATTCCTTTGTGTATATACTCAGTAATGGGACTGCTGGGTCAACTAGTAGTTCTTTAAGTTTTTTGAGAAATCTCCAGACTACTTTCCATAGTGAGTGAATTAATGTACGTTCCCACCAGCAGTGTACAAGCGTTTCCTTTTCTCCACAACCTCACTAGCACCTGTTATTTTTTCGCTTTTTAATAATGGCCATTCTGACTCGTGTGAGATGGTATTTCATTTTGCTTTTGATTTGTGTTCCCCTAATGAGTAGTGATATTGATAATTTTTTTCATATGTAGATTGGTCACATGTATATCTTATTTATTTATTTATTTTTATGAGACAGAATCATTCTCTGTTGCCCAGGCTGGAGTGCAGTGATGCAATCTCAACTCACTGCAACCTCCACCTCCCGGGTTCAAGTGATTTCCTGCCTCAGTCTCCCAAGTAGCTGGGACTACAGGTGTGTTCCACCATGCCCAACTAATCTTTTGTATTTTTAGTAGAGATGGGGTTTCACCGTGTTAGTCAGGATGGTCTCGATCTCTTGACCTCGTGATCCTACTGCCTCGGCCTCCCAAAGTGCTGGGATTACAGGTGTGAGCCACTGCACCTGGCCATATATCTTCTTTTGAGAAGTGACTGCTCATGTCCTTTGCCCATTTATAAATTATGTGACTTTTTTTCTTGTTGATTTAAGTTCCTTATAGATTCTGGAAATTAGACTTTTGTTGGATGCATAGCTTGTAAATATTTGTTCCAATTATGAAGATTTTCTGTTTACTCTGTTCACTCAGTAACTCTGACAGTTAATTTTGATGAGCAGAAGCTCTTAAGTTTGTCCCATTTGTCAATTTTTGTTTTTGTTACTATTGCTTTTGGCATCTTCATCGTGAGGTCTTTGCCAGGGCTGATGTCCAGAATGGTATTTCCTAGATTTTCTTCTAGAGTTTTTATAGTTTTAGATTTTACATTTAAGTGTTTAGTAGAACTTGAGTTGATTTTTGTATACAGTGAAGGAAGCAATCCAGGTTCAACCTTCTGCTTATGGCTAGACAGTTATCCCAGCACCATTTATTGAATAGGGAGTCCTTACCCCATTGCTTATTGTTGTCACCATTTGAAGATTAGACAGTAATAGGTGAGCACTTTATTTTCTGTGTTCTCTAACCAATTCCACTGGTCTATGTGTCTGTTTTTCTATAAGTGTCATGCTATTTTAGTTACTGTAACCCTGTAATAGTTTGAAGTGGGGTAGCATGATGCTTTCAGTTTTGTTATTTTGCTTACGATTGCTTTGGTTATTTGTGCTCTTTTTTGTTTCCAAATTAATTTTAAAATATATATTTTTTAATTTTGTGAAAAATGTAATTGGTAGTTTGATAGTAGTACCACTAAATCTATAAATTGCTTTGGACAGTATGGCCATTTTAACAATATTGATTCTTCCTGTTTGTGAGCATGAAATGTTTTTCCATTTGTTTGTATCATCTCTGATTCCTTTGAACAGTCGTTTGTAGTTCTCTTTGTAGAGATCTTTCTTTCACCTCTATTTAGGTGAAAGAACTTCTAAACATTTGAACCAAAACTGACAGGGGAGAAAGAGATAAATCTACAATTGAATTTGGCAATCTCTTAATCGTTGATTGAACAACTATATGGATAAATAAATAAGGAAACTGAAGACCTGAACCACACTATACACTCACGTCAACTAGTTAATATTTACGAACTCCCCACAAAACAGCTGAAGAATATACATTACTTTCAAGTACACTTGGAACATATCTCATGATAGACCATATGCTGAGCTATGAAATAAGTCTTAAAATTTTTAAAACATTGAAATCTTAAAATATATATTCTCAAACCAAAAGGGAATTAAATTAAAAATCAATTATTTTAAAATATCTCAATATTCTTTTAGTATCTAAAAACAGAGAACTGCTAAATATCTCAATTGTCAAATAAAAACTCATGACAGATACAAAAATACCTTTTTTTTTTTTTTTTAAGACGGAGTCTCACTCTGTTGCCTAGGCTGGAGTGCAGTGGTGTGATCTCAGCTCACTGCAAGCTCCGCCTCCTAGGTTCAAGCTATTCTCCTGCCTCAGCCTCCCGAGTAGCTGGGACTAAGTGCACGTGCCAACAGGCCCCTCTAAATGTTTGTGTTTTCAGTAGAGATGGGGTTTCACTGTGTTAGCCAGGATGGTCTCTATCTCCTGATCTCGTGATCCGCCTGCTTGAGCCTCCCAAAGTGTTGGGATTACAGGTGTGAGCCACTGTACCTGGCCACAAAAATATCTTAAATGAAGCTATAATTAAAACATGATGTTTCCAAATTTCTGAGATGCAGCTAAAACAGTGCTAAGAGGAAAGTTTGTAATTTAAATACTTATATTCAATAAGCAAGGGCTACAATTAAACTTGAGTTTCTACTTTAAGCAATGAATAAAAGAAGAATAAATTAAACCAAAAATTAGTAGAAGGAAGGAAATGAAAAAATAAAAGCAGAAGTCAACAATTACAAAACAAACACTCAAGAAAATTACCAAATGCTAAATTAGAATATTTAAAATAATTAAGTAACCTCCTTGTGAGTCTGAATATTAAAAAATACAAATTACCAATAACAGAAATAAATTAGGTGACATACCTATATCAAATCATTAAAATGGTAACATGGCAATATTATTGATAATTATTTGTTAATGAATTTAACAGTTAAGATGAAGGAGGCAAATTCTATGTAAAAGTAAACTTAGATATCAGAATAGTCTAATACCTGTTACATAAATAGGAATTATAATAATAAAACCTTTCCGTAAAGGATAATTCAAACTTAGATGTCATCACTGGTAAATTATCACTGGTGAATTTTATCACATTTGATAGAATTCACTAATGTTATACAAACTTTTTCAGGAATAGGAATATTCTCCAACATGTTTGCTGAAACCGGTATTATTCTATTAATAAAATCACACAAATACACAATGAGTAGAGAAATTCACAGGCCAATGAGCAATAGCTGTAAAAGCCTCTAGCAAAGTATGAACAAATGAACTGTAGTAACATACAAAAAGGAAAATAAATCATGGTCATGTAGGTTTTATTCCAGAAATGCAAAGATATTTTACTACTTAAAAATCAAGCATTGTAATTCACCATGTTAGCAGATTAAAGAAACATAAATCATATGATAATCTCAATAGATACAGAAAAATGCATTCAAAAAATTCAACATCCATATATAAAAAGGCAGCAAAACCTGCCACATTAGGTCTACAAGGGGACTTTTTGTCAATCTGCAAAAGCATCTGACAACTCTGTAGCTCACATCACACAACAATGAAGTATTTAACACTTTTCCTATAATATTGTGAAAAAGGCAAAGACATGTACATTCTCATAATTCTGTTTGATTCTCTGCCACCCTTCCCATGTTCCCCCATGTCATTTAAATGCAACCTCATGATATAAAATAGAATCTTGGCCCAATTGTCATTTCCACATGAAATATAAACAAGCTTGTAAATGTATTATCTCTGCTAAGAACTTGAAATGCTGTAAGGATCCATTTAATTAGATTTGATTTATGAGGTTCTAAGAATACTTGTGCTACCTACTTCAAACTGCACAATATTTACTACATCAGTCATGAACTAGATAAAAAACAATCTATAAAAGTGACAAGTTTTTCTGAAACCATATCTACTAAAGACATGAAGAATGGAAGAGGTATAGACTGTATAATTTCATGAGTTTGGTCTTAAGTATTTTAGTAAGAAATATATTAAGATGTTGTTTAAGAAAGCAGATTTTAAAATACATAGTATCTTTCTCACATAGAGATAATAATACTGGAAACAAATGGAGCATTGATTATCTTATGTCAATAAAACAGAAGAAAACTAATATTTATTATAGGACTACAGTGTATCAGATGTTATGTGAAATATTTTACATATGCTGCTTTCTTAAATCTGAAAAAAAAATCTAGATAGTTTATTTGGATTTTGAAAATGAAAAAAAAAAAAGGAGACTTAGAGCAGTTGATGATACTGTTTATATAAGATCTATATTATAACATGTTACTTATGCTACCATTGAAACCAATGCTTGAGAATTTTAACTCTGGTAAGAGTTTGATAGTTAGCCAGCTTAGTTGAGTCCATTGAAAACTTAGTTTCTCCGTCAGTAATATGGAAATAGTAATATATACCAGATTTAATGATATAGGTATTATATGAGAAAATCCACTAAAGTGATTAGCATAATGTCTGCCACATAATAATTACTCAAAAGTTATTTGCATTATCATTGTTAATGCCACAATAAAAACAATAATGGTTCCTTTAAATAGAGAAATTTAAAATGCTTGAGACAAAAATAAATGGAAATTTCTCTCTTATATTTTAGAAAGTGACCATGTCAGATTTGAAATCTGTTTCTGCCTCACTGGAAACCTCGTGCTCTTTCCACTGCATGATGTACATGAGTCAAAAACCCTTCAGAAATTATTTACCATGGAAGGGCACCTTACATACATTTTTCAACTGCATTCTTGATTTTTTTTCACAGAAAAATAATTTGCAAATGCACAACAAGGACAAGTTGAAAACATAAGCTTTAAAAAATGACACTCATCACTTCCTAGAAAACATAAGGACAAATATTTATCAGAGTTGCATGAATATTAATAAATGGGGGAATAATGAGCTACTATTATGAGATAAAATCAAAAGACTCGAGCCTACTCTTTTATTGGACTGAGCACCACAGGTATTGCTTTCCCAGAAATATCTCCAGAATTCAGGAACTATCTTGTGCCCAAGTCAGACAACTGAAGCAAGCATGCATTAAATGAGATGCTTTGTTTGTGTGCAGAATAAATAAATAAGATTTAACACTAGCAATATCAACTTCATCAAAGACAATATTTCAACTTGAATCATTAACATTAATGACAGATATATTTTTCCAGTACACAACTTTATTGAACAAAGTTGTATTCTTGAAACATCTGAAAAAGAATAGGAATTGGAAAATACTTTTTAAAAGTTACATTTACCATGGAAATGTAACATGGCAAGTGTCAAGAGAAATCATGCTTTTACAAGTCAGTTAAGAGCCCCTGGAAACCAAGATTTCAGAGAAATCTTGATAGGTCCTTAAGATTTAGTTAGGGCACTTGGGGTGCTGCCATAATAAAGGTTTAAATTAAGATGACTCCACGGTTTGGCACTTATCAAGCAGAAAGAGACACACTAACAATGCCCAGGCTCATTTCCAAGAGAATTCAGAAAGGAATTCTGGCAGGCCAACTGAATTTATAAGGTGGTAAATTTAAAAATAATAAAGCTTTCGTCTGTCAGCATAAGTCTGATTGTGAGGTATATGGCCATTATTTTGCAATTAGTGTCACTTACTGAAAAAGTACTTTCATGGTGATTCTGCCCTTAGCTGCATTTTTCCAGAGCATTTCTTTCCACCAGTTTTGAAAATTATTGCTGAAGTAGTCACTCAATATTAAATCAATCTGTCAATTAGTGATAGTTGGGCCTACTCTCTATTTTGTTCAACACTTAGAAGCACTCAGAAGGTAGAAATGTAACTTATTTTATAAAGTCATGGTGTTTTTTGTCAATCCAAAGCTCAGGGAAATATTGAGAGGGCTTGCCTCTCAAATATGTGTTCCTGTTCTACTGCATTCATTAGGAATAAATCTCAGAGCCTGCCACTCTGGTATTTAATCTAGCTTTGCCTATCATCAGCCTTATTAAGCTCAGCTTTAATACCTCTATTTTCTATCTTTAAACTTTTCTTGTTCTGTTTATCTTTTATCAACTACCTATGGAAGTGATAGTTTTGGTATTTAAAAATATGTTAACAAATTAATCATTTTCAGGTTTCCTTCTTCTAAATGGTATTTTTCATTTGAAAAGATGACTCAGGCCACTGTAGTTCCATCAGGAAGTGAAGACTGGAAGCTGACACATAGGGTTTTGCCAAGATGTGCCCTACCTACCAAAGGCTGAAGAAGTAAAAATATTCCAAAATCCACTCCACCTTAAGGTCCAAAGCTGGATACTCATAGCTCCAAGCACAGTCAGCTGAAAAGAAGGAGTCCCTTATTCTTAGTCACACAAGTAACCTTGGGAAAGGGAGCTTTTACTACATTGTTCAGTGATGTGCCCAGAAGTGGATTGACATAGTGCAGGTAGCTAGTCACGTTTGTGTTTCACTAAGAAGCGTTTGTCAACCTAAATAACAAACAGAAAGGGAGACTCTCTGAAAGAAAATGATGTTTATTTCGGAATAGGCATTGCAATGGGAATATGTATACCATAGTAAACTATATAGCTATTCAGGGAGTTAAAGGATGATAAAGGTTTTCAAAGGAAAAAGTAGAAGATTGCATAATTGTTTTGAGATAATTATTCTTGGCTACAAGAATTAATAACAAGGGGGGCATCAGTCCATGGGTTAGACAAGCAGTTTCTAGGCAGATGTCCTCGTGAAAGTATTTTGTGTGTGCATAAGTTTGTGATGGACTTTGTGTGAGGCTGTGGTTTTCACAGAGTATTCTGTGATAGTTTCTGTTATCAGGCATTCATGCAGTGAAAACCTTCTTTTCACGGCCCTCCCTGGCTCTATCTATCAGGAATTTTAAAATAAATGACTTCATTTTGATTCTGCCAACATGCATAGGTTTAAAACCTTCTTCCCAATAAAACAGTAAATGGAAGAGCATAGATACTACAGAGAGAAAACAATCAGAGAATGCTTAGTTTAAAGAGATACCCTGAGTATAACACCAGTACAGTCATAAATTGAAAAATATACAGAAGAAAATAAAAGCATTGACTTCGGTCAATAAAGACTCATGAGTAAAATCCACACAGGGCTTCAGAGCTCCAGAAGAATAATGGCAGCTGCCTAAATACAAATATTTCTATACATTCCTGTAACGCTACACAGATCACAAAGAAAATCAATAAAACTACTCTCAAAAATAGCTTAGAGATAGAGAATACTACACGCTTAATTGCATATCTAAGTCAAGAAATAAACATCCACATCTTGCAGAGCTGTCTCCAGAGTCAAAACCTGAGCAGGGTCAGGTGGAGAATGCATGGAAATGAGGATAGTTATTGAAGGCCTAGAGGTGGCAGAAAGCACACATCACCCCCACGAAGAGAAATGCCCACCCAAAGTAGGAAACTGCTCAAAACACACCTAAGACAAAATGAATAAAAGCAGTACTAATAAGCAATTGAAAAGAAAATACTTGGCCGGGCGCGGTGGCTCAAGCCTGTAATCCCAGCACTTTGGGAGGCCGAGACGGGCGGATCACAAGGTCAGGAGATCGAGACCATCCTGGCTAACCCGGTGAAACCCCGTCTCTACTAAAAAATACAAAAAACTAGCCGGGCGAGGTGGCGGGCGCCTGTAGTCCCAGCTACTCTGGAGGCTGAGGCAGGAGAATGGCGTGAACCCGGGAGGCGGAGCTTGCAGTGAGCTGAGATCCGGCCACTGCACTCCAGCCTGGGCGACAGAGCGAGACTCCGTCTCAAACAAAAAAAAAAAAAAAAAAAAAAAAAAAAAAAAGAAAAGAAAATACTTGAACATGTGAAAAATGAGAGTGGCCATCTTCTGAAGATGCTACTTTGGTGGTGGGATTGGAGGAAGCACATTGAAAAACCGGTGCATGTTCATGGGAGGCTAGCTTCAGAAAAGAACAAAGAAAATGGTGGAAATCAGAGTATTACAAAGGGGAAAAAAGGGATTATCTCAAAAGCAAAATCTTACGTTCCCCAAAAAAGTAAAATCTCAATCTGTTAACACTCCACTACATTGTCTTCCCAAATAGGGTATTAATAACCTAAGTAACTTTGTGAACCATGAAAAGTTCTCACAATAAATACACAGAAGAACTATTATTCATGATGAGAGAATGAGATGTTTTAAAATAACCAAAAAAGACAAGCAACATTCATACAAAGCTGTCATAAAAAGGAAATAGAAAATGTGAATCAAAACACAAGTATCTATAAATACTCACAGGAACAAAACATACAGCAGAGGAAAATTTTAGTACAGTACCAAAACTTATAAATAATATTTCAATATTCTTTTTTTTTTTTTTTTTTTCCTGAGACGGAATCCTCCTCTGTCGCCCAGGCTGGAGTGCAGTGGCGCGGTCTCGGCTCACCGCAACCTCTTCATCCCAGGTTCAAGCAATTCTCATGCCTCAGCCTCCCGAGTAGCTGGGATTACAGGCATGTGCCACCATGTCCAGCTAATTTTTGTATTTTTAGTAAAGACAGGTTTTTGCCATGTTGGCCAGGCTGGTCACAAACTCCTGACTTTAGGTGATCTCCCCACCTCAGCCTCAAAAAGTGCTAGGGTTACAGACGTTAGCCACCATGCTGGTGAAAATAATATTCTTAAGCAGCACTTGCAGGTATGAAGGAATAACTTTAATCAGAAACTTAGAAAATAAATAGAAAAAACAGGAATGTTTGAAAAGTCAGATGAGTTAAGGAAGAAAATTCTAAAACAGACAAAATATCACAAGACCAAAGACTAAATAATAAGACAACCAATAGAGAACTATATATCTGAAAATATAATAAGCGGTATTTAAAAGGAATCAAAACAGCATAAAAATGAAATAAATGAAATTTTTAAAAATCAGAATATTTAGAGTGTGGCAAAAATGAGCCAGTTAACATATAATTGAAAAGTGTGAGAAAGAAAGATAAAACTATGGAACAAAGCTAATAAAACTAGAATGTAAGAAAAGTTTAGACAGTTTTATCCATAGTATGTTATCATTCATGATTAATTGAAGCATGGTCCACTTTTATTTAGTCAGTCATTAACTAAATGTGCTTAATGCAACGTACAACCTTGAACACCTGACCCAAAAGAAAAGCGAACACCTTGACAAACCTACACCCAACCATGTGGTCCCAACCCTCCCATCAAGCAAACCTTCTGCACCTCCATAAATAAACAAAAATTATCCCGAATCTCATCTTTATTATTGCATTATCAATCTGATATTGCATAAATATGCATTAACAAAAAGGATATGTGTAAAATATAAAATATATACACACATACATATATATATATATACATACACACACACACTGTTAAAAAGAACTGGAAGAGCCAAACTGTATCTTCTTCTTTTTGGTTTTTGGTGTTGTGAACTCAAAATATCTGAGATAGGTCTCAATCATTAGAAAGTTTATTTTGTCAAGGTTAAGGACATGCCTATGACACAGACTCAAGAGGTCCTGATGACATGCGCCCAAGGTGGTCAGGATACAGTTCGGTTTTACACATTTTAGCATTGTTTTGTCTTTGTAGCTACTTTAGTTAAGAATAAACTGAGAGGCAGGTTTTCCTGACAAAATTCCCAACTTGACCTTCCCTTGGCTTAGTGATTTAGGGGTCCTGAGATATATTCTCCTTTCACAGTATATAGTCAGTTTCAATAAATTGCTACTGTTTGAGAATTCAGTCAGAATTTTGGAGTATATATTTGTGTATGTGTGTACATAGTTCTATGTACATACATATATGCATATGCTGAATGTTTTTAATTTTATGAAAAGGTATTGTTGTACATGATCATTTGAATTTACTTTTTTACTTAATATTATATCTCCAAGATCCACCCATCTCATTGCATGCCATTTGCATTCATTCATTTTGACAGTTACATAATAATATATATTATGTGATATCACAGTTTACTCTCCTTTCTATGGGCATTTTTTTTTCAAAATGTTCACTATATTAATTGATGCTGCTAGGAATCTAAATGATAATGGGAATTTGTGGATGCTTTGCTGAATTTAAATTCTAAAAAAGCAAAAATGCAAAATATAATTCCTTGAGTATTAAACCAGACAGATAACACGCAACACATTTCTAAATGTGTCTTGTTGGACCAAATATCAGATTGAATTATCAAACTGTAGCAATTTATTAAAATTGACCACATGTTGAAAACCAAAATGAAGAGAATGTAGTTTAATGGACTCTCCCAGTTCCCCATAATTTATGTCTGACCTCTCAGGAGCATTTTTAGGACAAGGTGATTTCATTCATCCCTTTGTCCGTGGTAGATTCTAGCACCCTACCCTATAAAACATAGCAAGTAAAATCAGAAAAATAGTAAGTTAATGAGTGAATGGATAGATAAGTCATTTAGCATAGCTTTTCAAACAGAAAGTGTTTTTGCTACAGTATTAGAACATTTCTCACTAGTGGATCTTAAGAAGTTTAAAAATAATATCAAACATAAAATATTCTTTTGAAATTGAAACTTGCTTTATTACCAGACAGCCCAGTACAATTAACTACATTGTCTGCTGTTAACAAAAATCTTTGACTCTTTGCTATAATTATTTTGATGCACTTATTTACACGCACACAAACACACACAGACTCTTTCCATTTTCTATAAATGTAGGACACATTCACATATTCAAAAAAAATTTATGAAATTAAGATGCTATCATATTAACCTCAGAATGAAAGCTAGACTATTGTATTCCTTCCAGAACATTTTAGGCAAGTACGTGTCACCTTACATTAACTTTAAACATAGGATCTCTTTACTCTTGTAAAAAATGTATAATCTAAATTATATCATATGTATTACAGTCCAAGGCAGAAAAATACTTACGTAAGTTATTTTAATGAAATACTCTGCAAAAGAAGTTGTAAGAGGCAACTGTGAGTAGAATTGTTGATCTACACTAAGTATAATAGAATGATGAAAACTTTGAAATATAACCACATAAAAGTTAAAATCTCTCACAAATGAAATGTCCAGTAGAGAAGAAAATACAGATTATACTGGAAGGAAATGCAGAAATCCAGTAGAATTAGGAAGAGCTATGACATAATAAATCACAAACTGTAATGAAATGCATCTATTAAATAGCAATTATTTTGGGTTTAGAAATATTGAAAGTCTTAAATTTATCTTCAGCATTAATGATGACATCTAATACACAGATATGATACTGTAAGAATTCTGAGGTAAATATTTTTTAATATTCAGCACAAACTAAAAAATTTTAGTTTACTAAATTAGCTCTATGTCTTTTGATTGGAAAAAACAAAAAAAAAAACTCCATGACAAATATGATAAAGCAGAATGCCTGCAAAGACATAAAGAGACTATGCAAATTTCACTTATACTAGTGGCAAAATTGATACGAGGAGTAATACATAGCTAATTCTTCATTTTTATCATTTACGTTTGCCCACATAAAATTCAATTTAATCTACTCTGCTCCAGCTCTGCTCTGTGCCAAGGAATGTTTTTGGTTGGAATGAAAAAAGCATGGCACGTTATGACCTTATTCAGAGAACACCAATATTACCATGTCTATAATCTATTTTAAAATACCTTCTATATAGAAGGCAGATGTTATGTTGGTTTTGGTAAGTTTAAGCTCCACCTCCAGGGATGGTCAATTTCTAATCAGAAAATTACACTTTGGATGTGATCCATTATCATTTAATCAGAAAGGCCACTCCAGAGTCAGCTTCTAGAACTTGTACTCTTACCTTGAACAATGCCAGAAATGTTACTAATTAACAAAGTAAACATTAGAAATAAATTTTTACGGGTGAAAAGTAGCTTGTTAGTGAGTCAAATGGATATTTAAAAGACTCGCCTTGGTGACATATATATATATATATATATATGTAATTTTTTTTCTATGCTCTTAAAAATAGCATCAGATGCTGTGTTTCCTCATTGGTTCTAAGGATTCTTGATTGAATTAGAAACAATCTAGTTTGCTAGATGGTTAGATACGTGCTGTGCTAGAATATTTAGAATATTACGACTGCTTTCACTTAAGAGGAACCTTTCATGCAAGGTGGATTTACATTACCTAAAATGAGTACTAACTAGGATTTCTTTGAGTTCAGGGAATAAGCTGGGGACTGTTAAGAACCTTTTTACTGATAACTGTGAAGATAAATTTGATCTGGTACTTCCTTTCATTACAACTTGGTTGAGAATTTTCAGAAAAGTACCTAACCCTTACCTACCATTAATTAATTATAGCCTGCTATCATTATCTAACAAAAAGTGAAAAAAAAAAAAAATCTTTAGCAGGACTTACGGGGCGGGCGTGGGGGGGGAAGAAAAAAAAAATCTTTAGTGGTTGTGCTTTAGACTAGCTTTTTCAGCCGTAAGTAATGTGGAAATATGGAGCTGTGCCAAGGCTAGTCTTAGTTTTTCAAGAATAAAGACATCTCTAGATAACATAAAATCATCTTGAAATGTATATCACAGAAGCAAATGGCCATATGGTGAATGTCTAAAATATAGTGTGTATTTAATACTGTTGCTTGTTACAGTAGGTAGCTAGTCAGACATGAACAGAGCAGGAGAAGAGTCCTCCACCAACTCCCAACCAGTCTCTCTAAAATAGTAATTGGCTGCAGCCAGCACCAGGCCAAGGTAGTCTCCTAATAAATAGCTAACACCTGAAACTGGTGATGAGCAGTTTCTTGATAAGATCTCAGGAGCTGGGCAAGTGGGCTCACACATGTACTCTTAAGAGGCAAAATGGCGGCACTAACAGGCATGTGACCTCCTAGGGTAGGGACATGTGACGGGTAAGGAAAGAACGCCTGAAGTGAGCGTGCATGCAACTCGAGTAAACACACTGTGCATACTCATCTCCCAAGTGCTAGCAGGCCACTGTGCATGTGGACAGCCCCCGCCAAAGGGAAGAATCAAGGGAGAAGAGAATCAAGACCCCCGGAAATATGCCAAAGTATAAAATGGCAAGTCAAAACGTCAAACCACAGGCTTGTCCTTCAAGTTGCCCACTTGGCCCTCTTCCCAGTGTACTTTCTTTACTTTTGTTCCTGTTCTAAAGATTTTTAATAAACTTTCACTCCTGCTCAAAAACATGCCTCAGTATCTCCTTCTGCCTTATGCCGCTAATTTAATTCTTTCTTCTGAGAAGGTAAGAGTTGAGGTTGTTGCAGGCCCATACAGATTCACTACCAGTAACACTATGATCTTCCACATTCTCTGTTAATTATTATTTGACCCAAAGCTAAGAAGCATAATGGATACAGTGATAGTAATATTTAATGACATTGAGTACTTTACTCATTCTTTTCACTAAAAAATCTGAGTATTTTCCACGGGAGTTTCATTTTGCCAAGGAAAAGATTTTATAGAAAAAAAAAAGGATTTTCTTTAATGTTTAGATAAATAGCAAGAAAGGGGGAATCAGAGGATTTTTTTTTTCCTTCCCAAGAATCGGTTGATTTACTTCAGGTTTTGGGGAAAAATTGTGATTTCCTGGATCCTTGTTGCTCAGTAGCATTTTATGGCCTGTATTTCTGTTGGTTGGTTGGTTTGTCTTTTAGATGGAGTTTCACGCTTGTTGCCCAGGCTAGAGTGCAATGGCATGATCTCGGCTCATTGCAACCTCCGCCTCCTGGGTTCAAGCGATTCTCCTCCCTCAGCCTCCTTCGTAGCTGGAATTACAGGCATGTCCCATCATGCCCGGCTAATTTTATATTTTCAGTAGAAACGGTTTCTCCAAGTTGGTCAGGCTGGTGTCGAACTCCTGACCTTAGGCGGTCTGCCTGCCTCGGCCTCACAAAGTGCTGGGATTACAGGGGCCTGTATTTCTTAGCTTACAAGGAGCAACGGGATTTAAAGGCCAACTTAACTTATGCAAATAGTGTGGGTAGATAGTAATGTTACTCAAGACAGGACATTTTCTGGGGAGAAATGCAAACAATTTTATCTTGAACTTGCTTGTTTTTGTTAACTCTGTCTCTTTAAAAACATTTCATTATTGCAAAAGAATAATTCAAATAGGTGAAAAATTAAATAATTAGGTACTCCACTAAGTATAACAGTGAAGCAGGAGATTGAAATTCAGTTTTTGATGACAAGTAATCTGCTAAGGTGTCCAAGGCACAATAACACAAGATAGAAAAATCAAGGCCAGGAAAAAACAGCTTATATAAATTTATCTCTCCTCTTCCCCATACAACTATGATAATCTCAAATTTAAGAGAAATAAAATGAAAAGTATTATTTGAAAATATTAGAAATTAGAATATAATGCTCACTTTAAATTTAAAGTTGAAAGTTTGAATTTAATGCCGCCAGACAGTAAGAAAATTCTCCAAAGTTATAAACCTTTTCAGAAAGATAAAAGACATACTCAGAATTCCACATAGGCATATCAGTTGAACTCTATGGCAGTTGTCATATGGAATTAAGTTAATTGTCTTTCAGACTCATTAAATCTTTCTAATTATTTTGACAAATTCTAGGAATGTTAGGTTGATATCAAAAGACGGGGAAATGAAGAGCTCTTCATAAATAGAAATGATTGACTAATTAAAACTAGTGAAACAAAAATAGAATTGATATGCATATAAATGAGAAAATGAAGAAACCATTTTTGTTATTTACAAGGTAAAAATGGTGTTAAAATAACCATATTTCTATAGTAATATGTATGCAGTTCAGCATAAAGAACATGTATGAGAAATCATAATATCTTCATAAAAGTGAATACATTACCAATTTTATCCTTTAATATTTCTCAATTATCTCATTTAATTATCACATCAACACTTACATTTTACCCTCACTTTACAAATAAAAATAAACAATTTCTGAGACACTTGGAGAGCCTATGTTATAATACAAAATCTATGCCACAGAATCTGTACTTTGTTCAATGCCTTTTACATTCTGATTAGTTATTGTTTCAGATTGTTTTTAATACTTAGCCTTGAGATGCAATATCACTTCCAGGTTTTCCACAGAAAAGATGTTTAGCATATATACAACATCAAGCCTACCAGACAGGTTTGCATAAAATGGGGAAAACTCTATACACACTCTCTTTAGAGAATGAAGAGTATTAGATGTTTCTTTTTTAAAAAAGAAATGAGACCGTGTAATAATTTTATGTATAAAATTGTTTGTCGGCCGGGCGCGGTGGCTCAAGCCTGTAATCCCAGCACTTTGGGAGGCCGAGATGGGCGGATCACGAGGTCAGGAGATCGAGACCATCCTGGCTAACACGGTGAAACCCCGTCTCTACTAAGAAATACAAAAAATAGCCGGGCGAGGTGGCAGCGCCTGTAGTCCCAGCTACTCGGGAGGCTGAGGCCGGAGAATGGCGTGAACCCGGGAGGCGGAGCTTGCAGTGAGCTGAGATCCGGCCACTGCACTCCAGCCTGGGCGACAGCGCGAGACTCCGTCTCAAAAAAAAAATAAAAATAAAAATAAAAAAAATAAAAAAAAAAAAATAAAATAAAATTGTTTGTCATGCCAGATCTTCAATCTGCCAAGAGAGAAAGCTACTCATTTCACCCTCTGTGAACCGGAAAGAAGCCATTAGACAGATCTGCTCCAATGATGGAAGCCCGCATAGAAAGTGTTCCACAGTAGTCTGCCCAATGGTGGCCAAGAAAATAAGCCATAGTAGTTTTTACTGAATTTATTATTGCTTCTAGTATCTTTGTTGCATTCTTAAAATCTTCATAGAAATGTCTTTGAGGGCTGAGTTCTGAGGCCGTTGGGATGCAAATACAGATAACAAAGCAGAAAACTGATGCATACACAGGGACTCTCTTATTTTCTCAAAATCCACTTATTGTTTACAGCGTAAGAAAGTTGTAAATACATATTTTCACTGGGTTCATGATTTGAACCCCTGTGTAATCACACTTGAAAACTTAAGATAATCACCACTTCCTATTAAAGATCAAAGGAAATTATTTGATACACTTGCCAATCCAACCTTATGTGTGTTTGTGTGTTTCTGTAAATGTAGATGCATGTCTGTGTGTATATGTGTGGGTATGTATTTATAAACTAGTTCAAGATACATATTTGGAGAAATATCTAAAGCCGCAATGTGACCAAGACATCATCCACTTTAGCAAAGGACATAATAAACATTTATATTGGAAATTCAAAAAGTATTAGTTTAAAATCACTTTCATTGTGATATATCTTTTAATTTTTCATAACCAGTTTTAAATATATCCTTTCCAAATAAATTAAGATATTTGGAGAGCATCCAGAGAATAAAAACTTAAGTGATTAGTGAAGTAAAGACAATGCCCTAATTGAAAAAAGTACAGGATCTAAATTTTGTTTAACTTGGAAAGAAAAAACATAATTTTTAAAAATATTTTGTGATGTGAGAAAGGAGAAGTAAAAGCAATTATTTAGTATAGTTCATAGGAATATAAGAAGAAAAATAAAATAATCTTGAAAAGAAAAAATATTTATATTTCCCTGAAAACATCATAATTTCAGTTTAGAAAGAGAATAAATAAAAGATAATTTCCACTTTGGTAGCTTTGATTCATTCATGTAATTAATAATATCTTCAACTAACCTAGAAATAAAGTGTGTGGAGCAAAAGTCTTCATAACTAATGACCATTATAGTAACAACAACAATAATAGCTAAAGCAACCTGGCAAGCACTGTTCCAAATTGAATTTTACAATAACACTGTGATATAGATACTATTATTATCACCATTTTATATATGAATAAAATGTGATAAAGATAGATAAAAATGAGACTAAAAATGCCTAATTATTTATATTAGGTTATTAAACATATATCATATTGCATATATGATATATATTTCAAATAATATACTAATTCACATTACATACACACTTTCAGTCATGCTATAAGTCATTGCTGTTTTGGTTACTATTAATAATTGCACAAGGTAATTGTCATGCACGTCCGTGTGAAGAGACCACCAAACAGGCTTTGTGTGAGCAACATGGCTGTTTATTTCACCTGGGTGCAGGCTGGCTGAGTCCGAAAAGAGAGTCAGCAAAGGGAGATAAGGGTAGGGCTGTTTTATAGGATTTGGATAGGTAAAGGAAAATTACAGTCAAAGAGGGGTTGTTCTCTGGTGGGCAGGAGTGGGGGTTACAAGGTGCTCAGTGGGGGAGCTTTTTGAGCCAGGACGAGCCAGGAAAAGGAATTTCACAAGATAATATCATCGCTTAAGGCAAGGACTGGCCATTTTCACTTCTTTTGTGGTGGAATGTCATCGGTTAAGGTGAGGCAGGGCATTTGCACTTCTTTTGTGATTCTTCAGTTACTTCAGGCCATCTGGGCTTATAGGTGCAAGTCACAGGGGATGCGTTGGCTTGGCTTGGGCTCAGAGGCCTGACAGTAATTACAGTGCATGATTTTAAAATAAATATTTTTATTAATAGACTTGTTTGTGATTACATTATGTACATATGTTAATACATAATTGGTTTTATAACTCACATGGAAAGCATGCTAATATGAAGGACCCTATCAATTTATTCTTTAAGTACCCTTATAATTGGAATCTATGGGCTAAATCATTAATTAAAAAATCAACAATATTTATTACTGCATATATTGTAGGTCAAGAGTCATGCTAGGCCCTGGGGATGTATCAGAATAAGGCAGTCAAAGACTGTCCTCTTATCTAACATACCTCTAGTGGAGAAGAAAAAAATAATACATCAATAGTATGTATTAGTTAGGGTTCTCCAGAGGAAAAGGACCAATAAGATAGATAGATAGATAGATAGATAGATAGATAGATAGATAGATAGATACATAGATACATAGATAGATACATAGATAGATACATAGATATATTAGGTTGGTGCAAAACTAATTGCAGTTTTTTTTGTATTAATTGTAATTACTTGTAATGGCAAAAACCGCAATTACTTTTGCACCAACCTATTAGTTACATAGTTAGAGAAATAGACAGCTAGACTGATAAATGGATGGAAAAAGACTTATTACAAAAAAATTGGCTGATTCAATTATGAAGGTTGGCAAGTCCAAAGTCTACAGGGTGGGCCAACAGGCTGGAAACCCAGGAAGAGCCAAAGCTGCTCTTTCAGTCCAAAGGCTGTCAAACTGGAGCCTCAGGGGGAGCTGAAGCTACAGTTCCAGTCCAGAGGTTACCAGGCTGGAGCAGCAAGAAGAGCCAATTTGGCAGTTCAAGCCTAACGAAAGCCATCTAGCTCCAGGGAGGGAGGGAAGGTGTATTCCGTCAGTTCTTTTTACGGCCTTCGTCTGATTGGATAGGGCCCACCAATATTATGGAGACCAGTCTGCTTTATTTCACCAATTTAAATGTTAATCTCATCCCAAAACAACCTTACAGAACCTCCCCCCACCCAACACACACACACACAAATAACATTTAAGCAAATATCTGGCACCTGATGTCTCACTCAAACAGACACATAAAATTCACCATCGCACAATTCAGTAATGTAATCCAGAGTTTTGGGATTTGAATGGTCAGAAACTTCTCTCTTACAAGGTCATGTTTAAGCTCAGATCTGCTTGACAAGTAGTGAACACCCATGGGACAGAGTTTGGGAAGGGAAATAGTCTATGAAAGGAATGAGGTGGCAAATCACGGAATAGAACAAAGGGCTATGTGATTAGAGCTCTGGGGACAAGGAAAACAAGAGACGGTACCAGATTGGATTGGAAAAAGACCATAGAGATCATGGTTTGCAGTTTAGATTTAATGTTGCGTGGGATAGAAAGCTCCTGAATGATTCCAATCTGTGGACAACTTATAAATCTGAAAAATCAGCATTGGCCCCAGCAGGCTTCTCCCTTACAATCTACTTTTATTATTTGATACAATATTCCTCTATACATGATCAGTAACAGCCCACAGACATTTACTGAGCACCTAATATATAAAAATGGCTATTTAATCACAGGGGAATCAAAGAATAATGAGACATCATCCCTACTCTCAGTACATTTCAATTCCAAGTATAAAGAATATTGTAAAAACAAAATTTTATCCTATATTTGTGCTTCATACTTATATTCTCTAGCAGTATGGAAAGCCTTGGGGTGATTCATGGGATTGCCAATTCTAGAGAAGTGCTAGTGAATTTATACATGCAGACAAAACCAAAAATCAAATTATTAACATCTTAAGTATATTTTTTGCACATATTGACAAGAATTTGTGTGCAGTGTATGAGGCACTGAATTTTACTGTCAGACCACCTATAAATATCTGAATAGGAAAATAGAATATTTTCTCTACCAGTTACTGTAAATTAAATCACACCCATTAATGAACTAAGCTAAACACAAAATCTGACAACTTAAGTAACAAATTCTGGCTTTAAATTAAACTGCAGCTTCTTTTCAATTAAAAAATCTAAGTCTAATGAATGCTATATTAATAAGAAAAGACTTAAGTGGTTTAAAACTCCATAGACATTGTCCTGTTTGGATATGATAGAAAAAAACATATATAGACAGAGCTAAAGCTATTTTTATTTTTCTGACCACATTAGAGTGTAAATGCTTATTTTAATTTATGATTCCCAGATCAATACTTCTCTATTTCTGTATATTTCATATTCAACTTCCAAATCATTACAGGAATAGGGCTTTAGTTTCACATTCATAATGTCTCCTGAATATTCATACAAATTGCTTCAGAAAATACTCTCATTAAAAAAGACCTAAGTAATAGACCTTGTAAAGCACTTTAAAAATATGAACCTTGTGTAAATGCTAAGTACCATTTTTATTAGTGTTAAACATTAAACAATAGAAGAGGGAGTAATAAATTTAGATTTATGACATGGCCAGGGAAGAAAAATATTTTTCTAAGAAGCATCGAAGGACAGTAAAAAAATATTCAAGGAAGCAAAGCCACATAATAGTTTAGCAAAGAAAAGCAGTATTGAAAAACATGCCAGACCATATTCCAAGAATCTAGTGTGATATAAAACTTTAATGCCTATAATAATGAATAATCAGGATCAGGAAGACAGACATTTAAGCCATTTGAAAATAAAGGCCCAGAAAAGGGCAACCCCAATCAGATTGTGAGTCAACCAGGCTTGATAATGAGAACAGAGTAGTATTTGAGATTTTCATCCAGGAGACATGCAACAATTTGATTCACATCACCATCTTGTAGTAAAACATAATCTTCATCTAATCTTCTATTCAAAATGGCTTAAGGCTCCCACTCTGCCTTCTCCAACTCAACCAACAAAAATGGCCTTTCTTTCTTGGGCACTTATTCTATGTTAATTCAGAGCAGTTATGTTTTGGGATGATTGTATTCAGTTAATGTGTTTTGGTTGTCCTCATTTGGTCCCTGGACCACAACCCATTGATGATGGCCAGCTCAGCTCCTCTATGAATTCAAAGCTAAGAATGATCCTCCATTTGCAATTGTTATGGTGCTGAAATATAACACTGAAGTTGGGACCTATATGGCTGCCACTGCACTTCTGGCCTGGCATAGTCCTAATGCAAAAGATCCTGCTTAGGTTATTCAAAGAATGAGAAAAAAAGAGTTCAGTCTTTCTTGCATTGAATGATCATTGTCTATGCTCTTAAAATCATTGCCTTTTAAAATCAAATACATGGCTATATATTCAGAGGGCAAGTCTACCCTAGAAAAATGTATTCATGTCAGGTTATTTTATCTTCCAGCTCATGGATTTTGACCCATCATTATTCTTTGACATTGCAACTCTGTACAGAAGCAAACACAAGTGACAATCCTAATCCTTGTTCTTTTTTTAAAATCCAACAGCCACATTTACTCTCCCTCTTACTGAGCTTTTGTCAGGACAAAACTAGTTCATGCCGATAGGGCTATTTAGATTTCAGGGAAGAAAAACAGGAGTTCTGTTTCTTTCTCTTACAGAAAGTCCCTAGGCTAAGCAAGCAAATTTGCCCATTCATATTCGAGAAGATTTCAAGATTCCTATATCAATATTGTTTTCACACACATACAGACACACAAATGGTTTTAAAGCTTTTACGTAGCAGTCGCCACTGTATGCGTAAAAATATTCCCATTTAACTTCTTCATTATGCTATAACATTATCATACAAAAGAAATCATATGTAATATCTTATTGTTTATATATACATTATAAGGAATGATACAAATTGTCAATGAGCCTTCAATATCATCTCTTTTGGCATTCTACATTTAATTATCAAGTATATCTGTTAAATGTAATTCTGACCAAAATTCTAAAGTTGGATAATTGGCATATTCAATGTCTTAATATGTATGCTAAAATAGTTTTTTATTAGAGAAACACATTACCTAAAGATATAATTATAGTGATAAATACCTACATCAAAAGTGAAGAAAGACTGAAAATAATTAGCTTCACACCTGAAGGAACAAGAAAAAAAGAATAAACTAATCTCAAAGTTAACACAAGAAAGGAAATAATAAATATTAGGTTGATGAAAATGAGAGAATAGAAAGACAATAGAAAAAAGTAGCAAAAATAAGAGCTGTTTTTTTAAAAAGGTAAACAAATTCAACCAACTCTTAACTACATTAAGTAAGAAAAACAGAATACTCAACTAAATAAAATTATATATAGAAGAAAAGGCATTACAAACAATGCTACAAAAAGAAAAAAAGATCATGAGTAACAATTATGTGCCAATAAATTGGACAACCTAGAAGAAATAGATACATTTTTAGAAATGTACAATGTATTAAAACTGGATTAAGAAGAAATAGAAAGCCTCAAAAGATCAGTAACAAATAAGAAGACTGAGTCAGTAATCAAAAGACTTCCAAAAAAGAAAACCCTAGAACAAAGTGGCCTCATGGGTGAATTCCACAAACTTACTGAAGAAGGATTAAAATGCAAAAAAACCCACAAGAAAAGAAACTTCAAGCCAAAATCTGTGATGAACATGGATGCAAAAAATTCCTCAAAAAATACTAGGAAACTGAATTCAACAAGCACATGAAAAAGTGGGATTTATCTTTTAGATGCAAGGACAGTGTGACAAGCATAAATCAATCAATATGATACACCAAATTAACAGAGTTAAAAAATAAAAATCACATAGTCATCTCAATATTTGCAGAAAAATCATGTGACAAAATTCAACATTCAAGATAACAAAATCTTTCAACAAATTAACTATAAAAGAAGCTTGCCTCAACACAATAATGGTCAAATATGAAAAGCCCACAGATAACATACTGCTCAATGGTAAAAAATTAGAAGCTTTTTCTCTAAGATCTAGAGCATGCTGAGGATGCCTACCCTTACTACTGCTATTCAACACAGTACTAGAATTTCTAGCCAGAGCAATTAGGCAAGGAAAAGACACAAATGGCATCCAAATTGGAAAAGCAGAAGTAAAATTTATCTCCACAGATGGCATGATCTTGAATGTAGAAAATCCTAAAGACTTTATAGTAAATAAACAAACAAAAAACAAATTCACCAATGTTGCAGGATACAAAATCAACTCATACTAATTTTGGATTTCTATAAAATGGCAACAAACTATCTGATAAGGAAATTAAACACATGTATAATAACATCAAAAAGTGTAAATACCTCAAAGCAGTTGTAACCAAGGTAAAAGACATGTACACTGAACACTATAAAACACTGATTAAAGAAATTAAGATGTCAATAGAAATATGTCTGTTCATCATGAAATGGAATAATTAATATTATTGAAGTATTCTTACTACTCACAATAATCCACAGATTCAATGCAATCCCTGTTGAAATCCCAATAGTGTTTTTACAGATACAGAAAAAAGATTTCTAACACTTTTACAGAATTACAAAGACCCTGAATAGCCAAAACAATCTTGACAAAGAAAAATGTTGAAAGCTTTATACATCCTGATTTCAGAACATGTTATGAAACTACAGTGATCCAAACAGTATGTTACTGGCATAAAGAGAGATATATAACAATAAAACACAATACAGAGCCTTATAGTCAACTAATCTTGAACAGGGGTACCAAGACAACACAGTGGGAAAAATATATATAAGGAATGCCTACAATTTGATAGCAAAAAAACAAACACACAGCCAAATGACTTCATTAAAAACGGCAAAAGGAACAAAATACACCTTTCTCAAATGAAGATATACAAAAGGCCACAGGTACCTGAAAATAATGCTCAACATCTCTAATTATCAGGTAAATGAAAAAATGCAATGAGATATTACCTCCCATGTGTTAGGATGACTGTTACCAAAACTTCAATAGGTAACAAGTGTTGATCAGGATGTAGAGAGAAAGGAACTTTGTATACTGTTGGTGGGAATGTAAAGTAGTGCCACTGCTATGAAAAATACTACAGAAGTGCCTCAAAAATGAAAAATATAAATATCATATGATCAAACTCAATTTCACTTCTGAAATCAAGATCTCAAAAAGATATCTGCTTTCCCATGCTCATTGCAGGATTTATTCGTAATCAAGACATCATATCCATTGTCAAGACATAGAAGCAACTGAATGTCCATGAATGGATAAATACAGAAAATATGGTATATATATACCATTGAATATTTTATAACCTTAAAAATGAAGGAAATCTTGTCATTTGTGAACAAAGTGGATAAACCTGGAGGACATTATGCTAAGCTGCACACAGAAAGACATACAGTACATTATGCCACTTATATAATGAATCTAATATAGACTCAGAAGCAGAGGGTTAAATGGTGGTTGCCAGGGGTTTGTGGGTGGTGGGAGGTGCACAACTGAAAGATATTAGACAAATATAAAAAATTTCAGTTATACAAGATAAATAAGTTCCAGAGAACTACTGTACAGTATAGAGCCATAAAATACAATACTGTATTTTATGTTTAAAAATTTGCTAAGAAGATAGGTATGTTAAGTATTCTTATAGCAAAAGGAAAAAATAATAATAAACAAAGAGAGCAAGAGAGAAATTTTGGAGGTGATAGGCTTAAGGCATAGATTGGCATGATTATATTTAGCAAATTGAATGTATTTTTAATTGAATTGTAATATTTTATATTGTTTTGAAAAATGATACAAAATTAGTTTGAGATTTTATTGGGTCAAATGTGAAGTTAAAATGTTAAGTCTAAGTACACATATGCAACACATGCACACAAACCTAAGAAAATTGGGATGCAGTACACCCAAACCAGAAAATGAAAAATATATTTAAATTAAAAATATTTCAAACAATTCAATGAAATTCAGATAGTAGCAATAACTTTAAGTATATTAGCAATAATAATAAAAAATAATCAAGAATCAACTCTATTAAATTTGAAAAAAGAACCACATATAAATTTGAGAGAAAGAATTGCAAGGTTATTAAATTAAACAGAACTTAAAATTCAGTTACATAGTATTTACAAAAGACATAAAAAACATATAAAGAAACACAACAGTTAAAAGCAAAAGACAGGAAAAAGTTACTTCCAGCAAATACTGAGTAAAAGAGGAGGAGAAGGGGAGAGGAAGGGGAGGGGAGGGGAGGGGAGGGGAGGGGAAGTGAAGAGGGGAAGGGAGGGGAATAGAGAAGGGGAGGAAAGATGGGGAGAGGGAAGAGAGGAGGGTAGGAGGAGAGGAGAAGGGGAGGGGGAGGGGACTGGAAAGGAAAAAGGGTTGGGAGGAGGGGAGGGGAGAGAGGAGGAGAAGGAAGGGCAGGGGAGGAGAACAAGGATTTAGATACAAGCAATAAAAACAACCATATAAGAATATAGTGCCATGTACCTAATAATTACATTTATGTGCCCAAGAATTTCCTTTTCAGGCAAACATGCAGCACATTTACAAAAATTGATCATATTTTCAACCACCAAGCAAATCTCAACAAATATCAAAATGACCATATCATACAGATCATGTTTCTAACATATAATCAAATTTGTTAAAGTAATTTAATTATTTGAAAATTAATACATAAACTTTTAATATGAGTCAAAGAATCAAAATAAATACAAACACTTCGAACTGAAATTAGTAACTCCATATATTGAAATTTTGAGGATATTTATATAAAGCAATTCCTAGAGAAAATTCTAATGCTTTCAAATTAAAGGGTTAAGTGTAAGTGACATAAAACTTCATTACCGAGGCAACAGTGATCCCTTTCCTCTCTCCTTATTTTTTGATTTTGGAATCCATATTTATGGGAAAGCAGAACACTAGTCACAACAAATACATCATGACTATTCTAAAGATTTCACTGGGAAAGCATAGCAATTGAATCATGTGTATGCCTAAGAAGAAAGCATCTCAATTTATAAAGGAAAAACTGAAAGAATTATGAGATGAAAATAATAAATCCATAATCACAGTGAGTAAATTTAACTTATTTATCTCAGTAAACGGTTTATCAAGGATCCAAAAAAACAGGAGAGAAAGGAGAGAAGAGAGTAGGGGAGGGCAAGGAAGGGAGAGGAAGGGAGGGGAAGGAAGGGGATAGGAGGGGAGGACAATGGAGGAGAGGAGAGGAGAGGAGAGGAGAGGAGGGGAGAGGAGAGGAGAGGAGTGGAGAAGAGGGGAGGGAAGAAAAAGAAAGGGGAGAGGAGAAGGGAGGGGAGGGGGAGGGAAGGCAGGTGGAGAAAAGAGGAGAGAGAGGGAAGGGGAGGATGGGGGAGAGGAGGGGAGGACAAGGGAAGGGAGGGAAGTAGGGGGGAGGGGGAGGAAAGGAGAAGAAGAGGGGAGGGGGAATGGGAGGAGAGGAAAGAGTCAGTTATTTAATTCAGCTTTTTGTGACAAGGTGAGCTGTTTTTGTAAGGATGGATTTCATTTCAAGTCACAAGGCCCAGAGGAGAATGCTGAGTGGGGCCACTAAATAACAAAACTATGAAGAAAAAGTATGCTTACATCTACTTGTGAATAGCATCTCAGCCAAAACAACTTTGAAGAAGTCCACAAATTGGCTCAATAAAATATCAAGATTTGACCCAAAGCTAAAATAAATATGACCACTGGTTTCAGAATGGTTGTATACAGAATGGTGAATGACATTAAACAAGCAGTCTAGAAACATACCTACATATAGATGATTGGCAAATCAGGATCAAAGATTGACTCATCAATAAATGACACTAGGAGGACTAGTGTCCTATATCCAGTATAGATAAGAAAATGAGTCACCTCCTCATATCAAATTTAAAATCCATCCATTTCAGAGAAGTAATGACCTAAATATTTTAAGTCTCTAACTTTTAGAACATGGCATTGAAAAATACCTTTCTAATATCAGAGTGAGAAAACATATCATATCTTAATTTTGACACAGGTAGCACAAAAGCACAAGGTAAAGGACACATAATTATTTTCTGTAATTTATCCTTTCCCATGCCTCCCACTTTCCTTTCAGTTCCCATTTACACCCTGACTTCTGCACATGCCGTTCTCATTGCCCAGAATGTCCATCTAAACCCCATTCCCAGCCTTCACCCTACTTAACTCCAATGCATCCTTCAGATCTTGACTCTAATGCCCATTTTTTCCAAGAAAGCCTCTCTTGACATCCCAACCTAAAAGTAATGTAAGTGTCTCTTTGCTACATGAATGTGAACCCCTAGGAGTTCCCTTTCTTAGTATCCATCACTGTTTGTATCATGTTTATTTGTGTGGTTATTTAATTTCTGACTTCATGAACTACACTACATGTTTCAGGATCATCAATTTGTCTCCAACACCTACAGCAGTGCCTAGGACAAAAGAGAATCATAAATATTTGCAGAATAAACAAATGAAAGATACTGGTTTCATTGTAAAAGTGTAGAGAAAAATGGAAAAGCCTTTATAAAGGTATGTATAAAGGTGGAATGTATGCTAGAATTTTGTACATATATGTGCTTTGGACATATAAGAAGTGTGGATACCATCCTTAGATGAGAGAATAATAAAAAAATGAGAAACTTTAATGCTTTTTCTACCAATCCTACTGGTTGTAATCTCTCCACCCTTTAAGCCAATCTTCCTGTCTGGAAGGAATTCACACTGAGTCAGATTCCTTGCTCTAATTATCTGTGTGCTCCTCATTACTTCACTTATTTAAGCCCAACAGACAAGCTCTATTTTTTCATGGATATTTTATTCTTATTGCAGGGAATAAGGGGCAGAAAATTAAAACTTAATGAGAAAATATTCAACCTCAGATTATAATTGAAAAGTGCTTTAATAATATACAAAAATAAACCATAGGATAACGTCCTTGAAAGAAACTGGATTACACTGGATAGATTACACTTCACTTAGGAGGTAACATTCAAGCTGATATTTTAATAAGGATCCCTAAGCTCTTAATGTATTGTGATGGTTTATAGTGTTAGCAGTGGCTTGATTATTGTGTGTTAGGTTTAGTTGAATATTTATGCAATCACTTTAAATCCTGATAGCTCCTTGTAGCTTTCTGTCACTAAACTAGGTCTGGAGATAAAAAGTTACCTCTATAATAGTTAAAAAATTTTTCAGTAGTCATTAAAACTGTAATCAAAGGGAGAAGAATGCCAACCCTGATCTAACTTCTGATTGTCCATCTTTTGAAATATAAGCAACGATCCTCTTTTCCACTCCCAGGCTCCTTGCTGAAAATTATTTTACTGACACTGTTGCTACCCTATAAAGTATATCCTCAAAGTTCTAATTAATTTATTCTATTTAGCTCCTCAATAAAGAGCCTACACACAGCTACATGTATTGTTTTTTTGTTTATTTTTAGCTAATATACAAATAGATCAGTCTTCAAGTGTCACTAATCAAAACTCAGCTAAAACAAAACGAAAACAATTGTTAAAAGATGTTTTCTAGTTAATTGTAAATACACGTTGCCTATGTTAGTTTACTATGCTGCATAACAAATTACCACAAATTTAATGGCTTACCGTGACACATATTTATTCCCAGTTTCTGTGGGTAGAGAGTCTGGGCTTGGCTTATCTGGGTTCCTGTAAGGTTGCCTTCAAGATGCTGGCCAGGACTGGTGCTTATCTGGAGGCTCAACTTGGGTTAGAACCAATTTCAAGTTTAGTCTTGAGGTTGACAGAGTCCACTTCCTTGTGGCTGGAAGTGAACTGTACCAGCAATCTGATTAAACCGGAAACTGGATGTATTCCCCCATTTAACAAGTGATAACTTGCTTTTTTACCAAGCAAATGGTAATTTGCTTTTTTACCAAGTGAATGGCAATTTGCTTTTTTAGAGCCAGTGCTGAAAATGAAAAACTCCAGATTCTGTTAGTTAAACATTCTTCTTAAACATAACACAATCACAAAAATGACATCCCATCACTTTTGTCGTATTTCATTGGTTAGGAGCATGTCCCAGGCCCCTTCGATGTTTTAGGGAGGGGAAAAAAGGAAAGTGTGGATGACAAGAGGTGAGGATCATAGAGCCACCTTCAAATCTGTCTGTCACAGTATATTTTTCTAAGTTTTCTGCTTTGAGATAATTTTTTTATATACTGTGAATTTTGTGCTACATACCTACATTACATACATTACTACCAATAATTATAGTAATTATAAGATAGCCAATATTTAGGTAGTACAATTCTGATACTTCATCTAATGTTTTCCTATGAACAACATAGTGCAACATGGCGAGGTAAGAAGTAGTTATAGAAGCAGCAGCATACCTATTTTTTTTTCTTTTTTTTTTAAATTATACTTTAAGTTCTAGGGTACATGTGCACAACATGCAGATTTGTTACATATGTATACATGTGCCATGTTGATGTGCTGCACCATTAACTCATCATTTACATTAGGTATATCTCCTAATGCTATCCCTCCCCCTTCCCCCACCCCACAACAGGCCCTGGTGTGTGATGTTCCCCTTTCTGTGTCCAAGTGTTCTCATTGTTCAATTCCCACCTATGAGTGAGAAAATGTGGTGTTTGGTTTCTTGGCCTTGCGACAGTTCACTGAGAATGATGGTTTCCAGCTG
Source organism: Theropithecus gelada (assembly GCF_003255815.1). Classification (NCBI taxonomy): domain Eukaryota; kingdom Metazoa; phylum Chordata; class Mammalia; order Primates; family Cercopithecidae; genus Theropithecus; species Theropithecus gelada. Next base: position 34,732,552 of record NC_037672.1, read on the forward strand.
CATCCATGTCCCTACAAAGGACACAAACTCATCCTTTTTTATGGCTGCATAGTGTTCCATGGTGTATATGTGCCACATTTTCTTAATCCAGTCTATCATTGATGAACATTTGGGTTGGTTCCAAATCTTTGCCATTGTGAATAGTGCCGCAATGAACATATGTGTGCATGTGTCTTTATAGCAGCATGATTTATAATCCTTTGGGTATATACCTAGTAATGGGATGGCTGGATCAAATGGCATTTCTAGTTCCAGATCCTTAAGGAATCGCCACACTGTCTTCTACAATGGTTGAACTAGTATACAGTCACACCAACAGTGTAAAAATGTTCCTATTTCTCCATATCCTGTCCAGCACCTGTTGCTTCCTGACTTTTAAAAGACTGCCATTGTAACTGGTGTGAGATGGTATCTCATTGTGGTTTTGATTTGCATTTATCTGGTGACCAGTACAAAATCAATGTGCAAAAATCACAAGCATTCTTATACACCAATAACAGACAAACAGAGAGCCAAGTCATGAGTGAACTCCCATTCACAATTGCTTCAAAGAGAATAAAACACCTAGGAATCCAGCTTACAAAGGATGTGAAGGACCTCTTCAAGGAGAACTACAAACCACTGCTCAACGAAATAAAAGAGGACACAAACAAATGGAAGAACCTTCCATGCTCATGGATAGGAATAATCAGTATCATGAAAATGGCCACACTGCCCACGGTAATTTATAGATTCAATGCCATCCCCAACAAGCTACCAATGAATTTCTTCACAGAATTGGAAAAAACTAAAGTTCATATGGAACCAAAAAGAGCCTGCATTGTCAAGTCAATCCTAAGCCAAAAGAACAAAGCTGGAGGCATCATGCTACCTGACTTCAAACTATACTACAAGATTACATACAGTAACCAAAACAACATGGTACTGGTACCAAAACAGAGATACAGACCAATGGAACAGAACTGAACCCTCAGAAATAATACCACATATCTACAACCATCTGATCTTTGACAAACCTCACAAAAATAAGAAATGGGGAAAGGATTCCCTATTTAATAAATGGTGCTAGGAAAACTGGCTAGTCATATATAGAAAGCTGAAACTGGATCCCTTCCTTACACCTTATACAGTAAGTAATTCAAGATGGATTTAAGACTTAAATGTTAGACCTAAAACCATTAAAAAACCCTAGAAGAAAACCTAGACAATAGCATTCAGGACATGGCATGGGCAAGGACTTCATGTCTAAAACACCAAAAGCAATAGCAACAGAAGCCAAAATTGACAAATGGGATCTAATTAAACTAAAGAGTTTCTGAACAGCAAATGAAACTTCCATCAGAGTGAACAGGCAATCTACAGAATGGGAGAAAAACTTTGCAATCTACTCATCTGACAAAGGGCTAATATCCAGAATCTACAAAGAACTCAAACTAATTTACAAGAAAAAAAAACAAACAACCCCATCAAACAGTGGGCGAAGGATATGAACAGACACTTCTCAAAAGAAGACATTTATACAGCCAACAGACACATGAAAAAATGCTCGGCAGCATACCTATTTTATGCTTGAGGAAACCAAAACCCAGAGCAATTGTGTATTCTCAAGATCCCATGATCTATAAGTAGCAGAGCTGGAATTTGAACCCAGGCTTTCTAATAATAATTCCAGTGCTTAGATTTACAATTGTGCTTCACTAGAAAATGTATTTGCAAAGACTGGCATCCTCAAACTTGGAAAAATGGGTGTAACACCAGGAGATCCAGAAAGTTATTTATTGGCTCCAAACTTAGTGTAGCTCTTTACCACTTAATGATTGAAGGAAATGAACAATACTTTATTCCAGCCAACAAGAGAATGACTGTTATGTAAGCATTTCTGTACTGTTAGCTGCTTCTAATTTTTCCCCTCCATTTGTGGCCTGTCTCAGTCAGATGTGTTTTATCTCTCATCTACAAGGAATATAATTTCTTCTCTTTTTTTTTGAAAAATGACACAGAATAATCTCTGTGGCCATAGGTGACTCATAACTTAATAATTAGCTCTCCTCTTTCCATGATATAATTAATGTTTTTAAAGAGGATAGAAATATTTTCTTTTGAAGATTTACATTTAATAAAGAATATCCAGGTACAAGAAGGTTAAAGATCACCAGCTAAGATTTTAGTCAAGCAAGTCTACCCCAAGATATGTAATAATCAAGCTCTCAAAACCAAAGAGAGGATCTTGAAGGCAAGTGAAAAGAATAAAATAACACAAAAGTTCCAGTTCCTCTGGCAGCAGACTTCTGAGTAGAAACTTTATAGGCCATGAGACAGTAGGATGATTATATTGCAAGTACTAAAAGACAACAACAAAGAAAAACAGCCAACCAAGAACAGAATACTCAGCAAGGCTACCTTACATAAACAAAAGACAGAGAAAAATATTCCCCGACAAACAAAACCTAAGATAATTTATTACCACCAGACCTATCTTACAAAATATGCCAAGGAGAGTTATTCAAACTGAATAACAACATTCTAATGTGTAACAAGAAAATACCTGAAGGTATAAATATACTGCTAAGAGTAACTATATAAACAAACACAGAATAATCTAATATTGTAATTGTGGTGTTTAAACCACTTATATTTTTCATATGAAGACTAAAAGAGAAAATTATTAAAATAATAACTACATTAACTTGTCAAGAGATATATAAAAAGATGTAAAGTAAAACATCTAAAATTTCAAATGGATAATGATGTTAAGGTGTACAGGCCTTTTACTTTGTTTGCTTTTTATTTCTATTTTCGCAACCAAATTTATGTTGCTATCCTCCTAAAATAACTTGTCATAAACACAATATATTTTTTGTAAGCCTCATGGTAACCACAAAGCAAAAACCTATAATATATATACTGAAAATAAAAATAAAGGAAATCAATCCTAGAGAAAATCACCTAACCAGAAAGGAAGACAGCAAGAGAGAGAAAAAGGAAGAAAGGAACTACAAAATTCTCAAAAACAAATAATAAAATGGGAATAGTAAGACCTTACTTATTGATTATATCCTTAGACACAAATGAATTAAATTCTCCATCAAAAGACATAAAATAATTGTAAGGATTAAAAACAAAGACCTAACTATATGCTGCTTACAATAAACTTGCCTCACCTGTCACCATGCATAGACTAAAAGGTAAAGGATACAAGGAAAATATTCCATGCAAATGGAAGCAAAAAGAGAGCAACAGTATCTGTACTTGTATCAGATTAAATAGACTTTAAATCAAAAGTAGTAAAAAATAAATGGAAGATTATTATTTAAAAAGGGTTAATTCACCAAGAGGATATTACAATTATAAATACACATGCATCTAACATTGGACAACCTAAATACATGGAGCAAATATTAACAGACCTAAAGGGAAAGATCAGTACAATAATAGTAGGGGACATAAACACTGCATTTTCAACAATGGATAGATCATCCAAACAAAAAGTCAACAAAGAAAGAGCAAAGTTACATTTTATCCTCTAGACTAAATAAACCTATAAACATGTATAGAACATTCTACCCAACATCTTCAGAATACACATTCTTTTAAATAGCACATTGAATATTTTTCAGGATATATCATATGATAAGCCACAAAACAAGTCTCAACAAATTTTTAAAAACAGAAATTATACCAACCATCTTTTCCAAACACCATGCAATAAAACTAAAAATCAATAACAAGAAGGACTTAGAAAAGTATGCAAATACATGAAAATTAAACAACATGACCCTGAACAAATAATGGGTGAATACATAAATTAAGAAGAAATTACTTTAGAATTTCAAGAGAAATGAAAATTGGAAACACAAAATAGCAAAACCTTAGAGATACAGCAAAAGTAGCACTAAGATTAAAGTTTATAAATAATGCCTACAACAACAACAACAACAAAATCAAAAGATTTCAAATAAACAGCTTAATATTACAACTTAGGGGATTAGAAAATAAGAACAAAACAACCCCCACAATAAGTAGAAGAAAAAAAATAAAGATCAGAGCAGAAATAAATAAAATGGAGAAAAAATAGGATCAACAATATGAAGAGTTGGTTTTCTGAAAAGAAAAACAAAATTGGCAAGCTTATATCTAGACTAAGAAAAAAAGAGAATACTCAAATAAATAAAATCAGAAATAAAGAGGGAGTCATTACAACTGAAACCATAGAAATACAAAAAATCATTAGGGATTATTACGATCAGCTATATGACAACAAATTGAAAACCTTACAAGAAATGGATACATGTTTGAACAAATAAAACTTACCATGATTGAATTATAAAAGAATAGAGTATCTGAAAAGACCAAAAATGAGTAATGAAATTGAGTCTGTATTAAAAAGTCATCCATCAAAGGAAAGCTCAGAAGTTGATAGATTCACTTCTGAATTTTAACAGACATATAAAGAAAAATACCAATTCATTTCAGGTTATTCTAAAAAAATGAGGGGGAGGGAATTTTTCCAAACTCACTCTACAAGGACAGCACTACTCTAATAAGAAAACTAGAAATGAACACAACAGTAAAAGAAAACCACAGGCCAATATGCTTAACGAATATTGATGCAAAAATCCTCAACAAAATACCAGCAAACCAAATCCAATGGCACATCAAAAAGACTATATACCATGATCAGGTGGGATTCATCTCAGGAATTCAAGGATAGTTCAACATATGCAAATCAATAAACATGATACATTGCATAAACAAAAGACAAAGATATATGATAATCTCAATTGAAGCACTACAAACATTTGATAAAAATCAGCATTCATATATAATAAAAACACTCAATGAACTGTGTATAGAAGGAGCATAACTTCAACATAATCAAGGCCATATATGACAAACTCACAGCTAACATCATAATTAATGAGAAAGGGCTTAAAGTTTTTGTTTTAATCTAGAAAAAGACAAAGATACCCATTTTTACCAGTTTTATTTATCATAGAACTAGAGGTACCAGGCAAAGCAATCAGGCAAGAAAATTAAATAAAATTATTTGAACTAGAAAATGGAAAGTCAAATTGTCCCTATATGCAGGTGATATGACCTTATATATAGAAAACCCCAAAGACTCCACCAAAAAATTATTAGAACCAATAGACAAATTCTGCAAAGTTGCAAAATATAAAATTAACGTATATACAGCAGTAACATTTCTATAGGCAAATAGTGAATTATCTGAAAAAGAATGCAAAAAGAAAGTGAAAACAAGCTTCTACAATCACTGCAAAAATTAAAATACCTAGAAATGAATGTAAACCAAATGGTGAAATCTCTACAATGAAAACTATGAAACATTTATGAAAGAAATTGAAGAAGACACACACAAAACATGGAATAATATTTTACATTCCTGGATTGGAAGAATTAATATTATTAAAATGTCTATACTACCGAAAGCCATCTATAGATTCCATGCAATCCCAATAATATTACCAATCACATTGTCACAGAAATAGAAAAAAAAAAATCTAAACTTTGCATAGAACCACAAAAGACCCCAAATATCCAATGCAATCCTAAGCAAAGAGAACAAAGCTGGAGACATCACACTACCTGACTTCAAAACATACTACAAAGCTATAGTAATCAAAGCAGCATGATACTGACATGATAACAGACACATAGACTTATGGAAAAGTATAGAAAGCTCAAAACTCAACCCATACATCTACAGCCAACTGATTTTCTGCAAAGGTGCCAAGTACATACAATGGAGAAAGAATAGTCACTTCAGTATATAGTACAGGAAAAACTGAATATTCACACACAGAAGAATGAAGCTAGACCCTTATCTTTGAACATATGCAAAAATAAATTCAAAAGGAATTAAAGACTTAAATATAAGACCCAAAAGTACAAAACTGCTAGAAAAAAACATGCGGGAAAGATTCATGACATTCATATAGGCAAGGTTTTTTTTTTAATAAAACTTCAAAGGAACCAGCAACAAAAGCAAATATGGACAAATGGGATTACATCAAACTAAGTAGCTTCTGCAAAGGAAACAACACAGCAATGAGGCAACCTAAAAATAGGAGAACATATTTGTACACTATACATCTGACAAGGCGCTAATATCCAAAATATATAAGGAACTCAAACAACTCGACAACAACAAAAAATTGTAACCCAATTTAAAAATTGTTAAAAGACCTGAACAGACATTTCTTAATAGAATACATACAAACAGCCAACAGATATATTAAAAAATGCTTAACATTACTAATCATAAAGAAAATTGAAACCAAAACTACAAATGAGATACCACTGCACTCCAGTCAGAATGGCCACTATCAAAATATGACAAGTGTTGGCAAGAATGTAGAGACAAGGGAATCCTTACACACTGCTGATGAGAATGCAAAGCAGAAGAGCCATTATGGAAAACCGTTGTGGAGGCTCCTCAAAAATTAAAAATAGAACTACTGCATGATCCAGCAATCCCAATACTGGTTATACATCAAAAGGAAAGGAAACCAGGCTATTAAAGAGGTATCTGCACTTCTGTTTATTATAGCACTAGTCACAATAACCAAGACATAGAATCAACTTAAATGTCCATCAAAAGATGAATGATAAAGAAAATGTGCATATATACACAATGGAATACTATACAGTTACAAAAAGAAGGAAATCCTGTCATTTGAAGCCACATGATGCATCTGGAGGACATTAAGTTGAGGGAAATAAGCCAGATACACAAAGATAAATATTGCCTGATCTCACTCATATGTTAAATCTCAAACGCTATACTCAGAGAAATAGAGAGTAGCATAATGTTTACCAGAGTATGAAGAAGGAAGGAGAGAAAGGGAGTGGTTACCAGAGTATGAAGAAGGGAGGAGAGAAAGGGAGATGGCAAAAGATTTGTCAAAAGTTACAAACCTACAGTTAGAAAAGAGGAATTAGTTCTGGTGGTCTATTGGATAGAAGGATGACTAGAGTTACCAATAATGTACTGTACAGTTTAAAATAGTTGGTAGGGAGGTTTTTGAATGTTCCCATAGCAAAGAAACAAATATTTGAGGTGATAAATATACTAATGACACCAATTTGATCATTAGACAATTTTCACATGTATCAAAACATCACATTGAAATCCCAAAATATGTATAATTACTTTGTGTCAATCATAAATTTAAAAAATTTAACAATGTTTGCACATCTTTTTCACAACAAAAATAATCACAAATAATGATCTTTGTGCAAATAAATTGACTACATTTTACACAATGTTAGAGAGTGTATCCATTTCTTAATTTGGTATTAAGAACCAATGCCTCAAACCTATAATTTCCATAGGATAATTTCCCTTTATAGTCATGTAAAATTTCTGGTATTGAGCCATGCTTGTTAAACACATTCTGATTAGAATGTTTCTCAGGTTTTCTTATGTCACCTTAGAGAACCTCCTGAAATAGTGCATAGGAGGAAGTCATAATTTGGAGACTATGGAGAAGTTGAGCTTATGGGAAAAGACAATCTTATAGAAATACTTAGGTATCATCTGAGGATATGGAGTGAACCACAGTTTGAGCCGCAAATGTGTCAACAAGAGAAAACAAAAACAGGGAATGGAACACAAAGATTTTTCTAAAGCTTCTCTGCGTCCACTTCAAAACTGCCTCTGGACTATTAAAAAGAAATATATTTAGATAGCACGGTTCTAAAACTCCTGAAAAGTTTGATACAATTAAAGAATTTCAAAAGTCCAGAATAATTTTAGAGTGGACTAGTTTTGAGGTCATTAGCCCAATTTAAAGAAATCATAATTCATACACATACAAAACAAAACAAAACAAAAAAACAAACAAAAAAAAACCCTAATTTCTTACTTAGGAAAGGAAGAATTGCAAGAAGTACAATAAATGTAATTTATTGCTAAACAAACAAAGAGGAAGGGTTATTATAGAGTGTTATGGACTGAATGCTTATGCAACCCCAAAATTCATATATTGAATTCTTAACCTACAATGTGATGGAATTTGGTGGTGAGGACTTTGGAAAGTAACTAGTGACCCCACAAGAAGAAACCAGAGAGCAGTTCACTCTATTATGTGAGGATACAGCAAGAAGGCAGCCATCACCAAGACATTGCTACTGAGAATCGCATCTATAAGCACCTTGATCTTGGAATTACCAGCCTCCAGAACTGTGAGAAATCAATGTTCCTTGTTTAAATCACCCAGTCTGTGGTATTTTGTTATAGCAGTTTCAACAGACTAAGACACAAGGTTTGGAGAAAGTGTGATGTTTATGTTAAACATGAGTGAACAGCATTTTGATTCACTAGGAGTAAAGGAGAAACATTCTGAGTACAGAGTCAATACTGGTCTGAAGCTCCCTTCAAAATCCGGATTCCTTGAACATTACAGCATTAGATAAATGTGCAAAGTTGGGTCAGCTGTATTTGCTGTGAAAGCCTTGATCCCCAGAAGGAAATCTGGACTGGAGATGCAGAGAACTTGCAGGAAGGCCTTGGTCTTCATGACTTCACATACTGAAGACAGGTGTGAAAACAGCATGACCCACAAAACTCAGACAACTTAAGTCAGCATGGAAGGTTCAGATCTTAGATTTGTGAAATTCAAAACTCTTAAATTAAAAATTCAGGGAAAAGTATTCTTCTTCTGATTAACCCTTTTTATAGAACAGAATAAATGGCATCATAGACATTCAAAAGTACCATTAAAGGAAATTAATAACGTCTAAAAGCTATCAGAAGTGTGTGTGTGTGTGTGTGTGTGTTTTCTTAATGAAGAAATTGTTTCATTTTGACATCACAAATCCAAAGAGTCACACCTGGACCAGGAATTATCTGTAGTTTGATAATATATCCAATAATTTGATAATACTAATGTCAAAATTGAGAAATTTGTGGTTGAAATGGGAAAGAATGGCAAATGAAAAGAGAAAACATTTTAGCATTTCATATGGCTTCCAAAGTAAGCATCAGTTTTTACAGATAGTCCATGACCAAACTGATGGCAGTGGTAGGCCATCTGCAGTGACTGCTGCCATCAGGTTGGCTACAACAGGGAGGTGCGGTCAGGGCTGCATTCTCCATGAAGCAGGTGAGAGCCAGGGACAAGCTGATGCCCTCACCCTTCCGAGTTGAGGCAGGAGCTACCCAAGGGCCACTGCAGCCACCCAAGCCATGGCTGCTGATCCACTCATCCCTGTGCTCTCAGGGGCCCGGAGCAGGTAGGAGCTCCCGCTGCAGTGCCCAAATCATGGCGGCAGACCTGGGCCTCCCACTCCACAGAACAGGCAGAAGTCCTGACCTTGCAGGTGCAGCTACAGCTGCAGCCACCCAAACTGCAGCTGTGGACTTAGGCATCCCTGTACTCTTTGGCGCCTGGGAAGGCCCCCCTTCCCTCACAGGCTCAGAATTGTCTGCTGTTGCTGCCTGGCTTCTCCCTGCTCTTGGCCATCACTCTGATCCCAGAGCAAAGTTGGGGGCAAGCCTGTGTGGTTTTGTGGCCCAGTTGTGTCCGGAACTGGTTCCTTCTGGTGGGTTCTTGGTCTCACTGACTTCAAGAATGAAGCCGTGAACCCTCTTCGTGAGTGTTACAGTTCTCAAAGATGGTGTGTCCGGAGTTTATTCCTCCAGATGTTCAGATGTGTCCGGAGTTTCTTCCTCCCGGTGGATTCATGGTCTCTGACTTCAGGAGTGAAGCTGCAGACCTTTGCAGTGAGTGTCACAGCTCTTAAACGTGGTGCCTTGGGAGTATATTTGTTCCTCCAGGTGGGTTCATGGTCTTGCTGACTTCAGGAGTGAAGCTGCAGACCTTCCAAGTGAGTGTTACAGCTCATAAAGGTAGAGCAGACTCAAAGATTAAGCAGCAGCAGGATTTATCATGAAGACGGAAAGAACAAAGCTTCCACAGAGTGGAAGGGGACCCCAGCCAATTGCCGTTGCTGGGGCAAGTGGCAGGCTTTTATTTCCTTCTTTGGTTACTCCCCCCCCCATCTTGCTGATTGGTCCATTTTACAGAGTGCTGATTGGTGCATTTTTACAGAGTGCTGATTGGTGCGTTTATAAACCTTTAGCTAGACACAGAGAGCTGATTGGTGTGTTTACAATGCTTTAGAAAGAAACGTTCTTCAAGTCCCCACCCAACCCAGAAGCCTAGCCGGCTTCACCTCTCACAGCCAGGTGTGCACACACTCAGGGCAGTGCTGACACACCAGCCCCCTACTGCCTCAGCCCCCTCCAGATTTTTGGGCACTGACGAACATAGGAGGGATGCTGAGGGAGTGCTGAGGGCAGCTTGGTGCTGGCCTGCAGTCTGCCCTTGACACCCACAGTCTGGGTGCCATGAAGGGCAGCAGGAGGCAAGCAGGTTCTTGGGCAGAAGGGAGTGAGTTCCCAGTGAGGCCCCACGTTCAGGCCAAGGGTGGCCTAAAGGCTGTGGGCTGAGCTGCCAGTCCTGGGGAGCAGAGTAGGAACTTGTGGTGCCTTTTCTGGGCTGGCCTATGGCTGCTCATGGACCAACTGGTATGCACTTCCTTGCCTCTGAGGCCCATAAGAGCTCTGGGCTCAGTGAAAGCTAAACAGATATTCGGACAACTAGGTTCGGAGAGGAGCAACCCACTCTAGGGTCTCCTCTCCACTGAGAGCTGTGCAGATGACGGGGCGACCCTCTGCTAATAGCTGAACATTTGTCAGGACACCCTGACTGCTGAAAGAAGCTGCCCCCTGTTGGTTTCTTCTGAGCTGCTCTATCACTCAATAAAGCTCCTGTTCATCTTGCTCAGCCTCCACTTGTCTGTGTACCTTGTTCTTCCTAGTCACATGACAAGAACTCAGGATGCCCTGAATGTGAGGATAAAAGAGCTATAACACAAACGGGGCTAAGACATGCCCCCTCCTCACCACACTGCACGAGAAGAGAAGGAAAGAAAAGCTCCAGCTCTTCAGGGAGCCCAGACTTGGGAGCTCCCTAAGCCAGGGCTGTGACTCCTTCTTTGGGACCCTGTGGTTCCCGGTGTCTCCAAGCTTCCAGGAGCCACTGTGTTCCCTGTTGCCAGCCATGTCAGCTGCTTACAGTGCACCTGGCCTGGCCACAGCCTCATAGAGAGCCAGTGCCCATGCTGGCACCTGGAGCTGCCCACCGCACTACAGCTGCTGGCATGTCTGATAATGTACAGTGGCCAGACCCCACCCTCTCTCACGCATCCCTTGCCATTCCACACCTTACTCGCCCTTGGCAGTCATGAAACCCACCTGGTAGCTTGAAAGAGCACAGCCTGCCAGGTGGAGTAGGCAAAAATGGTCCAGCAAGCCCAGGCAAAACTAGAGCAAAAGCACCACCAGCCACAGAGGTTTCTGGCCGGAAAAATGACACCCCTATATTAGTCTGTGTTCACGCTGCTGATAAAGACATACCTGAGACTGGACAATTTATACAGGAAAAAAGGTTTAATGGACTTACAGTTCCGCATGGCTGGGAAGCATCACAATCATGGCAGAAGGTGAGGAGGAGCAAGTCACATCTTACATGGATGGCAGCAAGCCAAGAGAAGAGAGCTTGGGTAGGGAAACTCCCGTTTTTAAGGGCATCAGATCTCATAAGAGTTATTCACTATCACAAGAACAGCAGAAAAAAAGACCTGCTCCCGTGATTCAATTATTTACCACCAGGTTCCTCCCATGACACAGGGGAATTGTGAGAGTTGTAATTCAAGATGAGATTTGGGTGTAGACAAGGCCAAATCATATTAGTCCCAAAGATCCCATGACACAATGATATAAATGTCTAAATTAATTTTATAAACACCTAAATATTTTTGATAACAGATATTTTTCACTTCTAAAAATATTAAAATTAAATTGAAAATAGAAAGACCTACCATAATATTGACTAAGAATAAAAATGTCAGTCATCCTCAAATTAGTATACAATTTTAATGTAATTATAATTTGATTCTCATATTTTTAGTTGGGAAAGGAAGGGAGAATTGCATGAAATCAAAATCAGACTGAAGTGGGAAAAATACATGTTTAAATATAGGCAAAATATTTTGAAATTTGAATGATAATTATAAGTACCATTCTGTAACTATTATTATAATATTCCATAAGTTATATACTGTAATCATAATAGCATAGCATTGCTTTGGAAAATAAACTAAATTAGTAAAACGGAGTAGAGAATCCAGAAATAAAAGCATATATACACATGTGGGTATGTATATATTAGAATTATATATTATATCTTAAAATTATACATTAGAATTTATACATATAGACACATTCCAATGTACACATATATATTGGAATTTTTTTATTAAAATGTTTAGAATTCAATTTAGTGGGGAAAATGTTTATTTAATCCATAGCGTTAATAAAACTGGCTGCCTAGAATAAAATAACATTGTATCTCATATCACATACCATATAAAATACAAACCAGATGAATTATAAACTCAAATATTAAATGAATAAAATAAATAAATAATTTGCAGGCAATTAGAATAACATAAGCTAAGGTTAAGCATATCATTAGTATGTAAGAAAACTAAGGCCGGGCGCGGTGGCTCAAGCCTGTAATCCCAGCACTTTGGGAGGCCGAGACGGGCGGATCACGAGGTCAGGAGATCGAGACCATCCTGGCTAACACGGTGAAACCCCGTCTCTATTAAGAAATACAAAAAACTAGCCGGGCGAGGTGGCGGGCGCCTGTAGTCCCAGCTACTCGGGAGGCTGAGGCCGGAGAATGGCGTGAACCCGGGAGGCGGAGCTTGCAGTGAGCTGACATCGGGCCACTGCACTCCAGCCTGGGTGACAGAGCGAGACTCCGTCTCAAAAAAAAAAAAAAAAAAAAAAGAAAAAGAAAACTAAGAAACCACAAAGAAACATATTTGCTGTGCAATTAATTCTTTGACATGCTATATAATATATTCTAAACAAAGTCAAATGGATCTGAGAGATTGAGAAAAGTATTTTGCAATGTTAATGAAGAAAATTATCTATAATATAAAATACATGAGTAAGAAACTGATTTTTAAAAGGTTAAAGAAAACTTATGAGAACAAGTAAAAAATTAAACAGCATATCACAAAAGAGACAAGCCAATGACAGTAAATAAGTGAAAACAGGTTTAAAGTCAGTACTCTCTATGGAAATGAACATTTAACAAAAACAATTTAGCACTCATCCATCAGATTGACAAAATTTAAAGAGTAATAGGGACTTCTGATATTTGAGATGAAATAGAAGGTAGTATGTCACAGATGATTTCTGGAAATAAATTTAATCGTTTTGGAAGGCAATCTGGGAATATGAATTTCAGTTAAAAATGAGTTACGAACACAGTTACTTTAAGATATTTATTATACAAGATTTATTGCAACATATTTCATAGTTACAAAAGATAAGCAGCTAAGTATATGCTTATCAATAGTTTGATGATTAGATAAGTTGAGGTTCGGCAATACCATTAAATAGAATTAGTTAGTTTTACATCAGGCAATTCAAGAAAGGTTTCTAAAAAGTGTGTTTGAGAAAAGATACAAGGAAGCAGTGTGTACAATATGACCCCACATACTAAAAAATGACCAACATTTTCTACATGCTGATGTTTTCATATGATAGGAGCCTAATAAAGGCTATGAAAAGATTCATGAAAGATTGTTAACTTACAGAGGAGTTTAGGAGGAAGTTCAACAAAAACTTTAAAATCTGCAAAATGAATTGTGCTGTTTAAATGGATGATAATAGGATGTGATATATGAGTATAGCCATAGAAAAATACATAAAAAGCAAATTTCTAAAACATTATTGTTCTTTATATCAGAGTGGCAAGATATATTTTGGTTTCTATATTTTCTTTTATTTTGTATATAATGTAAATGTTTCACAATGATGGTAACAAGGAGCAAAGGGAATTGATAATTGTAGAAAAACAAATATAATTTTTATAACCCATATTTATAATTCAGGAAAATGTATAACTATATGTAAGAGGATATAAAGTCTTATGAGGTATTTCACATTTTATGCAGCATTGTTCCTGCAAGTAAAATACTTTCCATACAAACTGTTTGCCTTTGGGTTTTCATCTCCTGGTACTGGGCAGGAAGGAAGCTTGTCTTTTTCAAGGATGTAGATTACCAGATCAGCAGGAAGCCTGCAGCTGTATGTGTTTGCAGAAACTTTTTGGTCTTACACCTCAGTCTATACCTCCGAGACCAAATGCCCATAGATGAGAGACTTTTCTAATTTTCATGAATTACTAATTACCTTTTCAGAAAAGTCTGACAGTTCTTAAACTGATATGTACACACACAGACACATTTTTTTTTTATTTTAGTTACATGATTAGAATTAAAATTCTTGAAGGTCAAAGTTTAAAACTTCCCTGGTCTAGAAATTACAAAGAGTAAAGAAAATGAAATATTTTAGACAACAATATATAACCCAAGCACTGACACATGAATTGCCTGAATTATTTCCTTTTGTCTCGTGAGGATATTAATATTAGAAATGAGCTAGTGGAATGTGTAACATGTATTTAGTACATAATAAATAATATCTTGTTTTCTTTGTTATAAATACTTTCCAATCTAAATTATTGAACTGATGCCAAAAGTAACATTTTCGTGTTTTTGTTTTGCTTCAATAATAGAAAATTATTTGTTTAGATGTTGGTTCTTTTTAAGCATAGAAGAGTCTTTTTTTTCTCTTGACAAATGGGACTCCAGAGGAAAAAAAAAAAAAAACAGCAACTTTTAATTTATTTTAAAACTGAGTATTATTATCCATATTTACTATCAAAGTAATTAATGGTAACCACTCTGCATAATATTCAGCTAATAAATGTTATGCCTTGTAAGCCACAGAGGAGTAAAACCTAATATGTTCCAAGGTTAAAGGAGACAGAGGAATAACGACCAATCTGGGAAAATTTACTACTGCACTTGTATGAAGCATCATGGACATCAATCCTGTTTCCCCTCCCTACTTCAAACCCAAGTAATTGCTGGTGTATTTTTTTTTTTAATTTTAATATCTCAAGATCTCTTTTATAGAAAATGTAAATATAATCAAGGAGGATAAGCATATGTGTCACAAATAGTTTGGGTTGCAAACTGAGGGTCCCACTTCCATATTTAAAAGCATGTGAATTATAGAGACTTTTTAATCTTGTTGATTATTTTAAAACATAGCAGTCACATATTGAAACAACTTCTCTGATTCCTTCTGTGTAAGCCTAAATGATAGACGTCTAATATGTAAATCAAATTTTATAAAGTTTAAGCACATTTTGAAATGAAACAGAGTCCTTGTGCATACATGCCACTAGAGTGGGGTCTGTCGGTCTCTGCATACACAAACATTCACATACACGCATATCCTCACGTGAACTGTTCTATTCTACACCCCTTGTTGCTCCCAGAAAACTCAATCTCAAAATTGTCAAAGCCAGTAAAACTTCTGTCAAATTTGGAATAGTACAATCTGAATTTCTCCCTATGGACTTTAAAGCCCCAACAAGTGTTCAGAGTTTACAAGTATTCTTCAAATTTCCTAGAATGCTCTCAGCCACATACCCTCCAAACCAGAAATAATTGCTTCTTTTTCACGCAAATTCATTTTACTTTGTACATACCACTTTATTATTTGTGTTGCAAACATTTGTTTGTATTGAGTTCATCTTATAAGGAAAGGTTTTCCATATTATGTATTCCCAGTAACTAAATCCAATAGCATCCTCCACACAGAAGCCAGTCAATAAACATTTGCAGCATTTGATCAAAGTCTAATATCTGAATTCACAGAAAAAAAACCAATAACAAAGGTTTTCAGCCCACTTTTCATCTTCTGTCATTAATAGAATTCCCAAATACATGAAATGTTCACTGCCCAATATTTCTTGGAAATGATACCTGGATGCTCTCTTCTCTTCCTTAATGTTTTGTCTGTTAACACGTAGAATACCTTCAATGAATTTAAAGTATTCATCTTGTTGGGCATCATTTGCCAAGTGCAGCTTTAAGCAAAATGAATACTTTTCCAAAGGAACTGCTTTAAAAATTCCCTAGACTAAATTAAGAAGAGTCTCTCAGTCTTTTATCTGACAGAATGACAGATTCACTGAACACATCACTATTTTTTCAGCAGGGGATTATTTTATTTTCCAATCATCTAGGTCCTAATGTTCAACATATATGCACTGAGATTAATTTATAGAAAATGCTAGGAGGCTTTCCTTGTAATTTTTGATTCAATGGTTTACGCTGTCTAGTGCACACACTGAACATAACACCTAGGAGGTCTTAAAGTATCGTGACTGCTCTGGAATCTCCTTTGAGCCAATCTTTCTACTTACACCTCCCTCCAGAAAAGAGCTTTCATAAAAAAAAAAAAACAATCCTCCCTTTGAAGAAACCCACTAGGCTGGGTGTGGTGGCTCACACTTGTAATCCTTGCACTTTCGGAGGCCGAGGCAGTAGAATCACTTCAAGACCAGCTCGAGCAATATATTAGTCCATTTTCACATGTTATTAAGAACTGCTCAAGACTGGGTAATTTATAAAGGAAGGAGTTTTCATTGACTCACAGTTCGGCATGGCTGGGGAGGCCTCAGGAAACTTACAATCATGGCAGAAGGTGAAGGGGAAGCAAGGCACCTTTCTCACAAGGAGTCAGGAAGGAGAATGAACACAAGAGGAACTACCAGACTCTTATAAAACTATCAGATCTCCTGAGAACTCATTCACTATCATGAGAACAGCATGGGGGAAAACACGCCCATGATTCAGTTGCCTCCACCTGGTCTCTCCCTTGACACATGAAGATTATGGGGATTACAATTGAAGATGGGATTTGGGGCGGGGACACAGCCAAACCATATCAGGCAACATGATGAAACCCCATTTCTACAAAAAATACAAAAATTAGCAGGCATGGTGGTGTGCACCTGTAGTCTCAGTTAATTGGGAGGCTGAGGTGGGAGGATTCTTTGAACCAGGGAGGTCAAGACTGCAGTGAGCCGAGATTGCAGTACTGCACTCCAACCTGGGTGACAAAGTGAGACCCTGTCAAAAAAGGAAAGAAAGAAAGAAAGAAAGAAAGAAAGAAGAAAGAAAGAAAGAAAGAAAGAAAGAAAGAAAGGAAGAAAGAAGGAAAGAAAGGAAGGAAGGAAGGAAGGAAGGAAGGAAGGAAGGAAGGAAGGAAGGAAGGAAGGAAGGAAGGAAGGAAGGAAGGGAGGGAGGGAGGGAGGGAGGGAGGGAGAGAAAAGAAAGTATCACACTTAGTACTGATTTAGGCATAACATATTCATCCAGTGAGTATTTCTTGAGAAATCATTATCAACCAGGCACTGTAGTAAATGGCAAAGCAGATTTGAAGAGAACCTTATCTGTGCCCTCTTGGAACTTAGTCACCAAGAGAAGGGGGAGAGACTATAAATAAGTGCATAAAGATAAGTAATATAATCTTAAATAGAGACCAGCGTTTCAAAGGACTGAATCTAAGAGATAGTGATATGGTTTGGCTGTGTCCCCACTCAAATCTCATCTTGAATTGCAGCTCCCATAATTCCTTCATATTATGGGAAGGACCCAGTGGGAGCTAAATGAATCATGGCGGCAGCTTCCCCCATACTGTTCTCATGGTAGTGAATAAGTTTCATGAGAACTGATGGATTTATAAGGGGAAACCCCTTTCACTTGGCTTTTATTCTTTTCCATTGTCTGTCTGCATGTGATATTTGCCTTTTGGATTTTGCCATGATTGTGATGTCTCCTCAGCCATGTGGAACTGTGAGTTCATTAAATCTTGTTCTGTTATAAATTTCCCAGTCTCAGGTATGTCTTTATCAGCAGTGAGAAAACAGACTAATACAGATGAAGAGTGGCTGGTGGGAACTTGCATCTTCAATAGGCTGCTTAAGGAATTCTCTGCTAATGAGGTATTTCAGCAGAGAATGCAATTTAAAATTTGTGAACAAGAGAAGTCAGCAAAGGAGATAAAATATAGAAGAAACCTGTTATGATGAAGGAACATAAACAAACCCAGAAGTTACTTGCTGAAAGTATTTCAAAGTTTTTTCTAAAAGACTTTCATTTATTTATTAGTATCTTAATCTTCAAAAATAGCCAAAAATCACCAGATATTTGTAAGTCTCGTATTTAGAAATAAATACCAAACTAAACAGAAAAAATAAGAAACTAGAGCAAATGCAGACATTATCAGAAGTAGAAAAATTTCTCAAAATTTTCAGCTGATATTCTCAGAGAATTTTAAATAATGAATTACATCCATATGTTACATAGCATTTCAGGACTATTTGGCACATAAACTATATGCATGTATTATATTAACAAAAACAATAAACTAATTAACAAATTTATTTGCATAATATACTAATAAGCAGGTGGTCCTGACTTGTTGAAAAAGAAAGTATATTGGGTTTTGTTATGGTAAATTGTGGCCAAAAGATGAAAAAACAATACGAGGAAGTATGAAAGAGTTCTGAATAATTGGAGGGACATTAATTGGTCTTTGTGACCATAGGTTCCTCTGGATTATCAACTAAAGTATTATGACTCCAAGTAACAGAAAAAATAATATATACTGACATAAAAGTAATACAGTGTGGAGGCAAGATGGGTTTTCTGAGAATTAGCTTAATCCCACGGCTGTGGTTTCTTTGCACTACTCTTGCCTTTAATGTGCCCTCCTCTCTACGTTTCTTTCCTCTTCGGGTGGCTTTCTTCATGCAAAAAAAAATGACTAAAGCATTTTCTGTCTTGCTGTTTATACTTTACTGGATCCTAGAAAAAAGGATTGTGAAAACTCTCCTAAGAATTTAAAAGTTAAGGATAATTTTGCCAAAAGCATCAGCGAATCTCTATTAATGATGATTGCTCAACAGGTGATGAGCCCATTATTCAATTTTCTTGGAAGGGAGATGGAATTACCCTTCAATCACTCAACACCTGGAGCTCAAGATAGAGGCAAGATACCCTAAGTCACATGAGCTACATAGGGAGAGGGTTCTCCTAGGAAGAAGAGGGGAAAGGAGGAGGGATGCTAAAACTCAACCAAGCCTGTCCATTAAAGCCTGTGCATTACACTGGGACATTCTTTACAGCATAAGGCATTTCAAATATATGTTACTACTGTCTCTAACACAAAGTAACTACTTAAGGAATGCCGATGCAGTGACCACATGAAAGAAAGGCAGGCTTAACAGAAAGGCTTTATGTAAGAGGCAGTGAAGCGATTTTAGAAGAAAACGACATTCTAGCAATTTACACCAGAAGAGAAATTGAGTTTGAAAACCCAACATGTTTGCACTTGTAGACTTGATAGCATTCTAGGACAGAATCCTTTTTTTCTTGAAGGTCACTAATAAACTCCTTGGTATGGTGGGAAAGACTGCAGGATGGGAGAATTTTGGGTGATGATATTTAAGCTTATTTATTTAAATAACTATAACTATTTCAGTATTTCAAGTTAATTTGAGGCTTCATAAAGCTAGAAAACATCCTCTAAAATTCCCCTCTAACTCTCAGCAATGGCAATTTAAAATCAAAGAAGGTTTTATCTTACTGCCTTTCTTTCTCAAAGTTTAGTTTCCTACATCACAAGACAGGATTATCAAGAAGTCAACTTTCATTCACATGGCTAGTTGTGTGAAATCCCTCTGTGGTTTATTTTTATTTCTAGTGTTTATATGACATTTAAAGCACCTTTGCTTTGTTGATAGATATTGAACACCAGTAATTGTACTTACCTGAGCTAATTAGGCAAGTAGAGCGTGTTTACCATGCCTATCAATTTTCTGTCCAGGAGAATATCTCA
Organism: Theropithecus gelada; assembly: GCF_003255815.1. Taxonomy (NCBI): domain Eukaryota; kingdom Metazoa; phylum Chordata; class Mammalia; order Primates; family Cercopithecidae; genus Theropithecus; species Theropithecus gelada. Next base: position 34,752,425 of record NC_037672.1, read on the forward strand.
AAACCAGTTAACAAGGAAGAACAGTTTGAAATGCTTGCTTAATTGTGTATACAGTATTCTCTAAAGCTAACCAATGACCTCAATTAAGAAATTGAGGTTACCATTGTTCATTTCACTGTTGTTTCGCAGCCTTCTACAACTGCTTTCCCAAAAGCAAGCCTTTATTTTGCAGAAAAGCTTTATTAGGTTTGCACTAAGCAGAGAGAGAATTGCCAAATCATAGAGGAAATTATGCAGACTTGGGTTTCACTTAAACCTGAGTTGAGTTGCAAGAAACAAAACAATTTTAGCATGTTATTTTTCTTTTCAGAGTGCTTAAAGAATGTATGAATAGAGAAAAAATAACTTTATGTCTTTATATTATGAACTTCTTTGGAGGATATACTAGAGTGTTAATAAAATGCTAGGTATTATACATATAATTTTCCAGTGACAAGAATATATTCTCTCTGCTTGCATTAAATAAGCTATGTCATTATCTTGCACATTAGCTCCATAACTTAAAATAGACTTTGAACTTAGCTTTAGATATTTCTAGTGGTTGGAACCTAACGTTAAAGAGGGAAAGAATGCAATGGAGACATTTTAATCTGAATGGATTTCTACTTGTGGAAAGTTAAACAAACAAACTCAGATTATTTTTAACTCTTTCTGTAAAATCTAACTTATAAGACCACCTACAGAGAGCAGCATTAAAGGGAAAAGAAAAAATGTTTAAATCTTGCTCAAATATGACAACATCAAATAAGTTTTCTAAAAATATCTTAAATCATTGAATGCAGAATCAGTCAATAATATTCATAACCAAGCATGTCATGTTCTCCTCGTATTTTATAAACCCACACAGTGTATTTCAACTTCTATCCACTGTATAAGCTCCTTCCAACTCTGGCTATAACAAGAAAAAATGGTGGTGCTTTTCATCTCTAGAGAGATAAAAACATTTCACTATCATTATTGTATTATCTGAACAAACTCGGTTCTATATTACTTATTTCAATATTCCAGAAAGCTTGTAAATAAAAGTACAATTAAACAATGATGAAATTTTTCCCTTTATTTACAGAGAAATAGAATATTCTATGGAAAGTTTTAAGGTGAATGAATGGCCAAAGATTTAATAAAGATATTACATTCCTGTCTCTTACGAGAAAAGGGGAGAAATATTTTCACAATATTGCTTTCATTGTTTTAAACATTTTATGGCAGTTTGAAACAGGAAGTTGAAAACATCATTCTTCTGTGTTGATCCAGAATATCTGTTTCTTATGATTCTACCAATACTCATGAAAATAATGTTTTACTTATTTTATTCTCTACCTCAAATCACCCCTGTCTGTTGTACTTAACACCTCTATAAAGTAGTAGGCTTAAAAGGAGCAATATACAGAACGACTTTACTCACTATTCACAGCAGCCCCCCACCTGCTTCCTAATGAGGGAAAGTATGAAGAAATAAGTTGGAATATGAGTTCTGGAGTCAAACAGACACTGGCTTGAATTGAATTTCTTCTTATCATTAGCTATATAATTTTATGTGTGTTACTTTTCCAAAATTTTCTCATATTTGAAATTAGGGTAATAACAATAAAAAGTTCTACCTTGGAGTTTTATTTTTGAGATACTTCGTTTTAGAGAAGTGTTTATTTTATTGTACACACAAGCTGAATACTATTATTTTGTTTTTATTGATATCATCATCATTATTGTGGATTACAAATGAATACTAAAGTCATCTGCCCTATCCTGGCAGGATTCTAAATTGTAAGAAACAAATGTATACCAAGAATGATTAAAGACCTGAGATAGATGCCTCTGTAGATGTGTTTCTTAATCCCTTAGCATTAGAAAAACTTTACAAAATAAACCAATGTCTAAAAGACAGAATGATCTCATCTTTTCTGTCTTGAACTCCTGTATAAAAATCCTACTACATGGAAAGAGATTGAAATCCATGGATTTGTTCTACTTATTACCTCCATGATTAAATAGACTTGAACTTCCTTTATTCGTCTTACCTATTTCCTTTTTAACATTTAATTCTTAAGCATCTAGAATAGCAGTTTTTGTTGTTGTTGTTGTTCCCGTTGTTGTTGTTGTTTTTGAAGGAGTCTTGCTCTGTAGCTCAGGCTGGAGTGCAGTGGTGCAATCTCGGCTCACTGCAACCTCTGCCTCCCGGGTTCTAGCGATTCTTACGGATTAGAATGAGCCTATGGAATCAAATGCAAATATCAGTAAGCATAGTTTCCTACATTGTCTCCCTGCAGATTTCTCGTTATTCAGTTCTCTCTACCAATTTTTCACTGAGTCAGAGCAACTTTTTAAAATGAAAGATAACATTGGTTTAACATACCACCAGTATAGTTGATTGAGTAAACCATATTAACATTCTCTAAGTAGTTATAATAAATATTAAAATCCTTAACAGGAACTCAAAGGCTCTGATTAGTTTGAATTGTATATACCAAAATAGTCAATTTCTCTCCTCTCATTTCTTACAGTACACCTTCTTTCCCTTGCCACACGGCCTTAGTACATGCTGTTTTTATTTGTAAAAATGTTGTCTCCTCCCTGCAGTGCGTCAATCCCATATACTAGATACACTCAATATACTCTCATTTATCATTCATAACTCAGCTAGATCATCTTTTCCTAACCTCCTTAGATAGGACAGAAACTTCTCTCATATGCTTTCATAATGCATGCAGCCCCCATTGTAGTATTTATAACAGTTCAATTTAAAGCTTATTTATATATCAATTTCATTAATTTCAGCCTCCTATACCATACTACAGGCTCCTTTTGGAAAGTTGTCTGCATCTGTTCACCTTTAAATTATCACTACTCAGCATAGGCTTGAAAAAATGGATACTTGTTAAATTAAATACTTGTTAAAAATGGATACTTGTATAAAGAAACGAATGAGAAAGTTAAAAACCATATTTCTATGTCCTACACATATCACATGATTTTATCTCTTTGAAGGCAGAAAATTTTCTTTATTAACATTTGAGGTATAAATAATCTCACCTAATGTGTAATACATAAAAAGTAATTGACAAGTCTTTGTTAAGTCTAGCACAGTGCTGACAAGAGTACTCCAGTAATAATGATAACTAGTATGACTAATACTAATATTACTATCAATTATATATTTTATTACTTATGACCTTGAGGTAAGCTATTATTCAGCAGTAAAAACACGTTTTTCAATATGAATGCCATATTTTATTCTTTGCTGTGACTAAGAATTTTTAACTGTTGTTGAGACATTTAAAAACTAAGATTATGATCTTAACATTTTGTATTTTTCTCCCTTTAAAGCCAAGTCTAACATGCTTATTAGTTTAACTAATTGCATAAAAAATATAAACATGATTTTCCTAGTTTTAAGAAAGTAAAAAAAAAAAAAAAAACTATTCAAAAGGACATACAAAGATATCTCCCTGTAAACTAAAAAGATAATATCTTCTTTAGTCTTCAATATTGAAAATATATATTATAATTTATGTTAGGTACAAACATTCAACTTAATGTTAAATTTCCTTCAAAGCAGAAATATTTCCAGAGAAAAAATCAGAAAACTCACAGAACTCCATAATAATTTTAAGAAACAGTAGCTAATAGAGTTGTTGAATCAAACTATTTTGAAAAATGTAATACATCATCTTGAGAGCCAGGTAAAATATATAAATGTAACAGTTTAGCTTAAAGAGTTAAGAATAGAAGCAAAAAGCTAAGTGGGTTTTGTAAGTAATGTTGGTGTTATGCAGTGATGCATATGAAAAATTGACTTAGAATACTTGGGAGAAAATAATACTTTAGCAATTCATTCAATTAAAATCTACTTATTTTACAAAATCTTATTTCTTACTGTTTTGCTTGATCAAATTTTCTGCCTACCTTTTTCCCCTTAAGAAACAAAGTTTTGACATGAAGCACAACTGAATGATTTAACACCAACATTAATAATGTAAAATAAATAATTTCCTGTAAATGTTATTTCATCGTTGAGTGACTTTGAGTTGAGGAATATCTATAGCTTTTGTAGGAGTTCCAATAATTTAGCTTATGGCTCTTCTAATCTCATGTTCTTTTCAGATTTTTACACAGATAATCAAACAACCAGTTTCTTTCATTTCTCCCAACTACTAATTGTTGGCTGATATTTGAGATAATTATAAAAGCATAATAAGGCTGAAATGAGACTATTTTGAAACTAAAAGCAGCCTCCTTTAAGTAACATGAAAAAGGAAAGAAATGCAAAAGCATTATCTTGTCTTAATACGTATTTTGTAGTTTATGTTCTAATATACCTAATAAAGGCAAAATTTCCACACTGAATTCCAAGAAACCAAATTGAACGTTAATCTTAAGTAAAACAGCAAAGAATAAAATAACCAACACCAAACCATTTACTCAGCCGAGTTTTCTGTGTTTTGAAGTATATTGAGACTCTAATTGACAATATTCTATAGCATTTGTCAAATCAAACGTTTTCAAAGTGTAAATGTATTGAGTAATCAGCATTTAATTCCATGGGAGAAAAAGCAAATTCTCGATAAATTTCAAACTTTTTCTCACAATTTAAATTACATGGGACTAATAAAGAACTATGTGCAAATATGTTAACTCCTGGGGTATCTGTGTTGTAAGTTTAGTTTCAGTTATTACTACTGCTCTCGGTTTCAAACTCACCCTTCATGACGTGGTGCTGAGACCTGCCAATCATATTTCTGCTGTGTTTTCTTGGCTTCTGTAAGTCTCTCCTGTAAGCCAGTAGAAGGTACGAGAAAAGCACTTTACGAATTGAGGAAAACTAAGAAACACACTCCTTACTGTTTATTTTGTCTTCCTTGATTTTGCTTCCTGCTGCTCTCAGCATCACCGTGGCAGCACTTTTTCAGCTTGACAGTGACATTTCATTTCAATAACAGCAGTTGATTTCAGTTTGCACTTTTCCCAACACTTTCAGAAACAACTTCATCACACACCCTCCATCCCAGAGACATCAACTTCAATGCAGGGAGCAGTAACTCCTCAGACACCTAAGTTTCCAACATCTGAGTTTCTGCTTTGCAAAATCCCTACTCCATCTCCAAAGTTTTAATAACCCCAAAATTTAATTGCCCCAGACTTAGATTGAAACTATCTTCAGTACTTACTATCCCCAATACTTTAGTATAATCTTTCTGCCTCTGCAGAACTCCAAAAACTGGTATCAAATCTTTATATTAAGTGCTTTTGGTTAAAAACAAACAACAATGACGATAAAAAGCAACTGTTGTAGCTTGTTTCCTCACCGGACTCTGAATGATACATATGTTGTTATTGTGGATTAATAAATGGTTGCTTAAATCCTTTTGCCTGAATATCATTGCTTATTGATGTATGAAATCAATGAATTCTTGTGAAATTTAAGCTGCACTTTAATCCCTGTAGGCACTGATAAAGAAACCAGAATTGCATGTGAATAAACGGTTACTTTCCTATGTAAAAAGTGGGCTCTTCTGGGCATTACTAACTCAGTGAAACAAGATTTCTCATACCTTTTCAGTCATCAGTTAAGGTCACCAAGAGGAATTGTCCTTTCATGTACTTTAGGCTGAATGGACAACATTCAAGACCTTCACCTCCAATTCTTTACCCAACTAGGTCCACTTATCTCTTCTGTTAAATACATTCCTGTATGTCTTATTGATACAATGCAAGAAATCCCAGAATTTCTAACTTAGAGATGTGAACCTTTCCAGAAATGTTTCTCTTATTCCCAACCCAACTCTTGGGACAAAAAAAAAAAAAAGATGAAGAAGAATCTCTGCTTCCATACCATCAGGCATACTTCTGTCTTTTTTTATTTTTCTGCCTTCTGAACTACACTGTCAACTTCCTGAAGAAATAATGCTTTATTAATATAATTCCAACGGATAACAATATAATAATACAATAACAAGCTTGCTGAAGACTGAACAAATGTGGGATGAAAAAAATAATGAATGAGTGGTTTCAATTATCACAACTAATCTTCTGGTATTATATAACAAACAGTTGACATATCTATACATTTCTATGATTTGGACTTTAGTATTATCAACTTCACCCCTTACTTAGAATCTAATCAATAACCTGGTTTCTTACTGCATCGCTATATATTTGTGTCACATTCTACTGCTGCTGAATCTCATTTACTTATGTAAAGTACGTCTCACGGACTTTGGAGTCATTAAAAAGATTAAATTGCGTTTGATTTAATTTAGTGTTAAATATATTCCATTGTTTTCTAATTCTTTGGAAAATTGATAATCCTGCCGTATAGTGTATGCAATAATTCCTTATTAATTAAAAAATCTGTTTAACAAGGACAGCAAACTTCCTCTCTACAACAGATAACAGGGTTTATTCTGTAATTAACTCCCTGTCAGAGTCCTTAAACTAATTTTACCTTATGTTTGTTTCTTAGATGCTTTGGCTGTATCTGTGGGCCTAGAGACAACCTGGTACTAAATCACCCTTGATTTCAATGTTTATAATGTGATTGTCCCATGTAAACTGCACTGTTTTACTTAACTATAAATATATTTTACTTATTTTACTATATTTTTTAATTCACCTTTTGCTTACGTTTTACATGACTGTTTATCTTTTTTATTAGTCATCTTCCTTGAATATGGATCTTCTCTTTAGAATGGAAAACTAGGGGCCCTAGTCTATCCTGTGGCATCAATGCACTATATGAAAGTAAAAATTGCTGGAGAGGTTAGGTTAAGACTCAACTTTGGAAGTAGCATTTTCTTGCCTCAGTGTAAGAGCACAATAGCTTCCACTTACTACCAACATTATTGAGAATATAAAATAATTCATATATACGTGGTTAGAAAAAAGAGTATATACATTTAAGGCAGATGAAAGTTTCCTAATTTTCAGATTCAAGCTTTCCAGAGTTAATGATAATCAGTCTTTATTACTTTTCAGTCCAATGTACTGACTTGTCTATGGTTACTGTTTCTTTTGTGTTCTCTAGCTGACTCTGGTCATGATGACATTTCTTTTATCTGAATAACTTTCTAAATGACACTGAGATTCCTAAGGGACTCTCTCCTATAAGTAGAAATAGAATTGAAAATTCTTTTCCTGGGACATTCAAAGATGACAGAATTTCACCCTTCTTTAATAAACTCTTTCTTGATCCTATATATCTGGTCCCTTTTATTAGCAATAACATAACTCAAAATCTGAGGAGTTTTTGATATTTTTGATATTTTCCGAGTCCTACAACTTTTTTCCAATTTTCTTTTGAAACAAGTTTATTCAAGCTTTCACTCAATCATTCCTTTGAAATCGCTTTTGTCAAGATCACCAACAATTTCTACATTGCTAAATCCAGTGGCCAACTATCACAGGTCATTTATTCCTTCTTGAAATAAGTTCTTCACTGAGCTCCAGGACAATATCTTGATTTCCTCACTGTAGAGGAAAGACACTGTAGTGTACTGTGTCTTCAGTCTGCAGATATTGAGAAGACCACAGGACTTAATCACTGGGGCTCTTACCATCTCTATCTACCTTGCTCCTTCCGTGACTCATCTAACCTCATTGTTCTAGACACCATTGAAATGCTGACAACTCCTAAACATATATGTCTGGCCAAGACTTTGTCGGCTCACACAACCAACTACTTAGTCTATTTCTTCTCAAATTAGCAATAATAGAATTTCAGAAATATCCTGTCAACTATGGTACTCTGGATAGTGCCCCTTCCTAGAAAATAACACATAAAGTGGTTTCTTTTTTAATTTTCCAGGACAACAGTTTTGGATTCATTCTTAATTTCCCTATTTCTCAAATGTCTGATCATACTTGTTAGCTCTACCTTCAAAATAAGCCCAGAATCAAGTCATTTTGCATTACTTTCTATATTACTACCCTTATCCAACTCACCATTATCTCAATAGTGAGATACTCATTCACTTTTCTACTTCCCAACTCACTCTCTTCTAATTTATTCTCAACACAGCAGCAAGGGTAATTTTTCTAAAATGTAGGTCAAATATGCCACTACTCTTCACAAAACACTTAAATGGCTTTAAATATAAAGTGAAAGACAATATCCTTACAATGGTATGCAAAGACCTATGAGACCTGACCCACCATTATTCTCAAAGCTTCTTTCTTACCATTCTTCAATGATTTACTCTGTTTCAGCCACACTGGCCTCTTTGCAATTCCTAGAATAGACTAAGTTCACTTCTGCCTCAGGACACTTACACTTTCTACAAACTGCTTAGACTCTTTGTATTCTTAATTTCCTTAAAAACTACTCATCTAGGCTGGGCGCAGTGACTCACGCCTGTAACCCCACCACTTTGGGAGGCCGAGGTGGATGAATCACGAGATCAAGAGATCGAGACCATCCTGGCCAATATGGTGAAGCCCCAGCTCTACTAAAAATACAAAATAATTCACTGGGCATGGTGGCACAAGCTTGTAGTCCCAGCTACTCGGGAAGATGAGGCAGGAGAATTGCTTGAACCCAGGAGGCAGAGGTTGCAGTGAGACAAGATCGCACCACAGCACTCCATTGGAGCCTGAGTACAGAGAGAGAATCCATCTTAAAAAAAAAAATAAAAAAAAAAATAAAAAACTACTCATCTATTTATTTCTCATGTCTCCTTTCTGAAACGTTACCTTAAGAGTGAAACCCTCCTTGTTCATCTGTTAAAAGTTGTCACTTATCGTGCCTACCTACCTATCAATTACTTGCTTTCTTTTCATCATACTTATAACACCTCGTAGTTTGATGTATTTATTTGACAACTCCTAATCTACTCCTGCTAAAGCAAAAACTCTCTGTGGGTGGGACTACGGTCTGTAAAAAGGAATGTCACATGTATTATAAATGACCCTGACTCTATGGACATAATTTAAAACATTAAGAGGCTTGGATATGCAGAAGAGAGGCCATAAAAGAAAGTATTGAGAAAGACTTTCTCTGGAGGCTGAACTGGGCTCAGGATTACTTCCTCTCCTGCAAAAGAATTTTAAAAGGCTCAATAATACATATATTAGGAAATCCGCCAGGGAAAAGTAAATGCAAGGTGCACAAGTTAAAATTCTTAAGGTCTGAGGTTTCATTTAGAAGAAGAAGCCTTCATACCTGGAAAGGGGTTTTCAAATTAAGAAGAGTTATGGGGTTAAAAGATATGTGTACAAAATGAGATAAAACTTGTTTTCCACGGTACATATTGCTATGGATGCACTTACTAAATATTTATTATACTCATCATTTATTTAATTGTAGTGATAAAATTCTATAACAAGATTTAGGTATGCAATTGTAAATTCTTCAATAGTAAATTGAAAAACATTGATTTTTAAAGAGAAAACTATATGTGTCATAAAACTTTCTCTATTTATTTTACAGAAGCATATTTTCTGAAATTACAAATCTATATTGCTGGATTCATTGTTCTCATATTTTCTTTCTTTTTTGAAAAAAAATATACTTTAAGTTCTGGGATACACGTGCAGAACCTGCAGGTTTGTTAAATATGTATATATGTGCCATGGTGGTTTGCTGCACCTACAACCTGTCATCTACATTAGGTATTTCTCCTAAGGCTATCCCTCCCCTTACCCCCAACCCCCCGCCTTTTCAAAGTAGCTAATATCATGTGCATGGCTAGATGTCCGTAAAGACATCATGAGGTAGCAATATGAATGTAATAAACAATATGCACTGAACATATAGGCCTTTAAAATAAATAAATTAGCTCAACTTTAAAACTCACAATTCTGCACAGGTACACAAATCAATACACTCTTTTCATCAAAATATCTTTATCATAACAAGTCTCCATTTAAATTTTTCTCAGAATTCTAAACTGATTTAAAACATTTACCAATTAAATCTCATGAAACTCTTCCAAGAAAGATTACGTAGTAATAATGCTGACAGTTAAGAACTACAAATCTCTTGGCACAAACGACTCCACCAACTCAGTGCACGGAGAGAGTTCACCAAACTTTAGCATGGTTTCTATTGTCCCACGACCACGTTCCTAGGATAATCCAAGCCCCCACTTAAAATGCCTGCCTGAGAAAGTTTAGTGCTGCTTTTATGTTTCAACTTGATTGGCCCAGAAGGTGCCCAGATATTTGGTCAAATATTCTGGATATGTCTGTGAGGGTGGTTTTGGGTGAGGTTAACATTTAAATCAATAGACTAGACTGAAGAAAGCATATTTCCCTCCCTAATGTGAGTAGTGGGACTCATCCAGGCAGTTGAAGACCTGAATAGAACAACAACAAACCAACCCTGACCCTCCCATGAGTAAGAGGAGAGTCCTCCTGACTGACTGCCTTGAGCTATGACATCGACCTAGTCTGCCTTCAGACTGAAACTGAAACAGGTCTTTTTGGGTCTCAGGCCTTCTGGCGTTCAGCCTAGAACTTACACCATCAATTCTCACAGGTCTTTAGCTTGCCATGTGCAGATCTTGGAACTTCCTAGCATTCATAATCATGTCAGCTGACAGTTGATTTCTTACATTATACCTCATATATATATATATATATGAAATATATATATATCCATTCATATTATAATATATATTCGATTGGTTCTTTTATTCTCTTTTCGCTGGAAAACTCTGACAAACACAGCTGCCAAAATAACTTACTGTTTGTTCCAGACAAAACCTATATATAGGCCTCTGGCCTTTCTTTTCTTAGAGCAGATACTTTAGAAAACTTGTAATTATAAATCCTTTCTCTGTCCTTTTAAGATATAAATTTCCTACTACCTACACATTATCTCCTCAAGGACCTGGGAGTCATCTCTTTAAAATGCAATAATCCAGGAAGATAGTTCTTCTATCTCTCGGTTCCTTTGAGAAAGTAAACCATAACAAACTCAGATGGCCCAGTCACATTGACCAATCCACTTTAACACCCTTTAATACTTTTCTTTTAGCACACAGGAACATTTAAAAAGTCTCTCACCATTTGTTTTGGTGGAATTTAGCCCAATTTACACTGACATTTTTCTCCCCTACTACAGTGGTCCCAGTGAAATCTGTCTCGCATTTTTAAAAAGTATCTAGTGATTTTTTTTGACACTGCTCAGTCCCTCTGTCAAACAGACATTGACCTTGGAAACATGGTTAATAACATAAAAGGAAATGCAAAGTTATTCACAATTATTTTCAGCCTGCTGAACAAGGTCCCTCACATTTTCATTTTACAATGAGTGCCATGTATTATGAAGCTGGTCCTGAGAGTAACAGAAATTGTAATAGTACTGGTAGTACTGGGAGTGGCAGGAGGAGTACAGGGAAGAAGAGGAGGAGTGGCAGCAAAAGCTATTCACTTTATTAAACAATTTGTTAAACAATTGTTCTGAACCATGCTCTGGTCTAAGTGTTTTATTGGTAACAGCTTATTCAATCTACTAACAGTGGTAAGATACTATACAAATACAAATTATTTTTACTGTTGAAAAACTAAGGCAACAGAGAAGCTCAGTACTCTAAGTGACAGATCTGACATAGGGAGATAATAGTAAAAATAGAATAGACAAAAAACAGATGAAAAAGGGTAGAGATAGAATCGAAAGGAAATAATAAAAGATTCGATTTAAAAGAAGATTCCATAACAAGTATGTTTTCTTGTTTTGTTTTATCTTCTTTTTGAATTAGGTAATTAAGTGGGTGGTGGAATAATAATTGAGATAGTCTTGAAGAATAAGATAAGCTTAACTTTATTAAACTGAGTTTATACTAAGACGTCTAACAGATAGTTGGACATATAAGCCAGTTGCTCAACAGAAAAGTGGATGCTAAGGAAAGAAATTAGGAAGAGGCTAGTAAGATGGTATTTGAAGCCAGAGGAATATATGAAATTCAGAAATGGGAACAGAGGCTGAAGAAATAAACAAGGCCCCATTTAAAGATCTAGAAGAGTCAGGAGTGGTGATTGAAAAATGGTATTTCTTTTTGGGGTTTACAGTGTGATTTAAGTTCACAGAAAAAGTTTAAGTAAGCAAGTTTTCAAGAGTTCTAAATGTTGTAGAGAGCTCAAGGAGCAAAGAGGGATTAACGAGAACAAAATATTGAAGTTAAGAATAAACACTAGTGACTATCAAGAGAGCAATTTCAGTGTAGTCAGAGGCAGAAGCCAGGTTGCAAATGTTTACAAAGGCAAGAGAGGGAAGGTTGTTTGTTCTTTTCAGATATTTGAAATTGAAGAAGAAGAATAGGTGGGAGAGCAGAAAAAGTGGAGCCAAGAAAATGAATTTTAGGATCAGAAAGGTTTTGTCTTAATTAAATGATAAAGTGATAGACTTGAAAAGGCCAGAGAGCATTACTTATCGAGAACTGGTTACCCAATTCTCCAATAAGGAAGGACACCCCTTCCTTATTGCAATCTTTTGATCCTCCTTTTTATTCTCAATTCTTCAGGTAGCCATGAATCTTGTGGACTTGGTATTATTAGATATTTTGGGTTGTGACTGTTTCAAACACATAATTTTAGCAGTTGGTTTTACCTTTATGTACTCATCTTCTAACTACAAAATTAATATAATCATAATAGGCTTTGCCTGGTCTGCCTCATAGGCTCACTCACTCAGTGTCCAAAGAGGAAACGTTTGTGAGATAGATTATAAAATGTTTAGGTAACATTTAAAAACTAAAATGTAATTATATAGACAGTTTTCTAATTAGTGACATTATTATTGTTTACTTTTTGCTCTTTAGAAGAATTCCCAAGGATAGCCTTGAGAGTTCTCTTCACTGCTCACCTTTAAGTGTCTGCCTGAAATTCAACCCCGACTGCATCTGGCAACATAGGAACTTCATTGTTTTTTCTTCTGTTCGATTATGCCCACATGAGTAGAAAAGAAGAAAAACTGATAGCAAAATAGGTTTGGGTCACTTCTAATAAAAGTGGCTTATCATTGTTCATTATGTACATGAACTGCACCTTTATTTCCATTACTGAGGAATCCATTCGGATTTTTTAAGCTACTGTGTGCAATGGTTATCATATGATTATATGTGGCATCCATTTTTCTTCCTACTATATTCCCTTTTTACAATCTGTAAGAGTCGTAAACTTGGAGAATTTTATTGGAAAGTCAAGGTGGCAGAGTTATGGAAATGACTCAGAAATGATGCTTCCCTGCCGCAACAATGTTGATTTACTTGTAATGCTAAACACACTCCACTAAGTCATACACAGCTCTTGGGAGAGGGTTGACTAATTAGCTCAGTGACTTATCCACCCACATGCTCTGCTGATTCTGATACATTAAAACATTTTATTAGCTTGCAAGGTCAGAAAATCTTACTGCGTGGGTAGTATTTCTAAAAATTTAATGGCAATAGCCTGATGTTGGATCCTTTGCATCTGTAGATTGGCAATAAATCTTCAAAGATGAATAAACTCATATACTTATTTCTCAGGACTTTGCACATAGAGGTCTCAAGAAAGCCTGCAATGTTTAAAAAGAAATAATCATTGTCAAAATCAGATAATAAACTATTCATTTTGGGGGGTGTATTAGTCTATTCTCATGCTGCTATAAAGAACTGCACGAGACCGGGTAATATAAAAGAAAGAGGTTTAATTGACTCACAGTTCAGTATGGCTGGGGAGGCCTCAGGAAACCTACAATCACGGTGGAAGGGGAAGCAAACACATCCTTTTTCACATCACGGCAAGAAGTGCCAAGCAAAAGGGGGAAAGCCGCTTATACAACCATCTGATCTTGGGAGAACTCACTATCAAGAGAACAGCATGGAGGTAACCACCCCCATGATTCAATTACCTGCCAACAGGTCCCTCACCAGACTCATGGGGATTATGGTAACTACAATTCAAGATGAGATTTGGATGGAAACCAGACAAACCATATTGGTGGGAATAAATTGAGTTGTCTATTTGCATTGAATCTTTAGCAGGTAGAAAACACACAACTGAAAATTTAATTTTCAACATCACCATCTGTAATCACCAGTTTAGCACAAGTATTGCATTAAATTAGACTACTGTGGTCCATTTGAGCTGAGCGAATTACATACATCTTTTGATTTCCCAGCAATGGTTAAATCCTACCATCAGTGTACCATATTCTTTGCATATAAAAGATGGCAATATTTATTTCTAAACAGATAATTGCCTTCTCTGCTAATCACTTACAATGCTTCACACTTCTGATTAGCTCTTCTTTTAACAACAAAACTTAATGAAACAAAAATTCTGTGGGACAGAGGAAAAAAGTAGAAATCAAAATAAAGTCATAGGGCAAATAAACAGTTAAGTGGGTTATTTTGTATGCAACCATAATAAATAAATTTGAAGCAGAAAATATTTAAGGGCTACATTTTGCAATCTTTCAATAAGTATTATGTGCTAAACAATATACCTTATGAGAGTACACAATGAGCTTTTAAAAAAAATTTGGATGCAAGTTATCACTTTTCACTTAATTTCTATACTCTAAACACTCTATGAAAAATATATAAAAATATGTGAACATGAGTAAAATGCAGAAACAATGAGTTATTAATTGCTTTTTCTTTCTTTTTTTTATTTTTATTTTTTTTTATTTTTATTGAGACAGAGTCCCACATTGTCACCTGGACTGGATTGCAGTGGCACTATGTCAGCTCAGTGCAACCTCTGCCTCCCGGGTTCACGTGATTCTCCTGCCTCAGCCTCCCAAAAAGCTGGGATTACAGGGGCCCGCCACCACACTTAGCTATTTTTTTTTTCTGTATTTATAGTAGAGATGGGGTTTCAACATGTTGGCCAAGCTGGTCTCTAACTCCTGACCTCGTGATACGCCCACTTCAGCCTCTCAAAGTGCTGGGATTACAGGCATGAGCCACCATACCTGTCCTATTAATTGCTTTTAAAAGTTATTCATAAGATTGTGATAATTCTGTGAATAAATTCAATTCATTCCCCAAATCCTGGTCATTAGACATTTTCCTATGGCCAGTAATCACACTTTTACTGCCTTTTCTAATGTTTCCTCATTCTGCTATCTTGCATTCATAGAAAAATGAAGCAGATAATTTTATGTGTATATATATTCTTTTAAATTGTGCAATTTTGACAACAAATTATGGGTCATGAGGTGTGACGCACAAGAAGATTGCAGGTAATGGGAATGTCATAAAACTGAGTTCAAATGTAGGTTCTGCTAGAAAACTAGCTAAGTAACTTTGAGGACATGTCATCTAGATCAGCCTCAAATTTTTGAGCTGTTATTTAATAAGATTGAGTTAAATGATCACTCACATTCCATCTACCTCAAAAACTCCATGTTCTACGTCCACTGACATGCAGAATTTCAGCACATTTGCAAACAAAATGTGGATGCATTAGTGCTGCATTAAATACTTACTCAAAAAAAGGAGTAAAAGTCCTGCAGATGGGTAAAAATGCAAAGTCCAAAAAGGAAAACCAAGTAGCAATCAATATTTCCAAGGCCTATATCTCCTTTCTGATACTTACTCACACCTTGCCGCAATTCCCAACCAAGTTAATAGATGTGAACTGAAGAAGATCACTATGTTCTAGTACACGATACTGTAATATCTATCTAAAAATACTTTTCCACTCCTGAAAATATTCCGTCTTATACCCATATAAATTTAGAAATGACAAATAGAAAACAATAATTATTCTCAAATGCAAAACGGCAAACAGTTTGAAAAATGGCCTAAACAAAGAATACACACACACACACACACACACACACACACACCCCTGTGTCCTTAAGGAGCTCGGAGTCTATTCTGATAATTATCCACTTACACAAAAATGTACACTAACAGTGATGAGAAAGTAGCAGCACAGAAGAAGGAGATGTTGCTCTGGGGTAGAAAAGAAAGTTTGCAGATCCCTGATGGTCAATGACTTATGTTTTGTTCAAGCACGTAGTATAACTGCCATCCATTTCAGTAGGATTTAAAGAATAAATATATTCAGTACAATGCCAGTTTACTATTTATGAGGGTTTGGCCACCTGTCAAGCTCCTTTATGGAAACCTAGCTCCACAAGAAGCTTCAAGAATAGCTTCTGCCTACACTAGGCAGGTCTGTGAAAAGTAAACTAGATATTCACCTCTGTGTGACCGGGAGAAAACAATCAAAACAGAAGAAACATAATTCCTATTCCTATTTTCAAATCTCACTTGAATGTATGTAATGTAATTGATGAAACCAAATTTGCATTCAGAATCCTAGCTGCTAATATAGATGATTATAGTTTTCCAGCATCTGTGGTCAAAGGAGAATGGAATGGTCATCTACATAGCAATTTCCCAGCTACCATTCCGGAAAACAGATCCTAAAAGAAAATGACATGGGAGAGTCAGAGTTTTAACCTCTTCCTTCTTCCCACATAAAGTTTCTCTCATGTTTTTCAACAGCTGGTCAAATTCTGTTCTTGTCTTTCACACATCCGCATCAATATTCTACCTCTGCAGCAGTACTGTATATCAGGGGCAGGGCTTGGGATGTGTAGTCAGGGAGAAAACAGACTTGATCTCCCACTGGTGGTGTTTTTCACTTTCCTTTAAACTTTTTTTTTTCAGTTTGAAAACTGAAAACTCCTATTATTCCTATTATTTACCTTTCTCTTTCCACTCTCATTGTTTGATATGTTTAGTGTGGTCTCCCTGTATGAGGAATTGTCACCAATCCAGTTATACGGGGATTTGTGCATTTTTCAATGGCCCCCTTGTCATTCTTTGATTAAAAGTGATTGCTCTCAAAGTTCAATGTTGTGACCACAGAGGAAGATCCAGTCAGCTCTGAACCAGGAAAGCTGAAGAATGTTGACAGAGAAGGCTCATGGGAAGGGAGGACACCTCAAATCAAAGGTGTTTAATAACAAGTGGCTAAATAAATGAGTAATAAAACCTGGATTCGTATTATAAGGAGGAACTAAGAGTGTCTTTATGTTTCCTTCAGTATTTAGTATATGTCGACTTGTGTAGTCATTCCTCAGCTCTTAATATAATACCTAGTGACAGATTAGCACTTAATAAAAGTAAGTTTAAAAATAGTGACTGTGAATGATCATTAAAAAAAGGAACAAATTTGTTTTACTTGTGGGTGGAGTATAAATGAGAGCTTGACTTTGGGATTTAAGGATGGAATAAACTCATCATGAAGTGTTATAACTAATTCTCTCTCTATGTCTCTGATTCTCTGCCAACTTGAACTTCAGATGTGCAGTAATCACTCATTCAGATGGAGTAACCATTGCTAAATAAACAAGAACACAAAAATGAAATAAACAAAAGACAAAAATCCACAACAACAAATTTAACTACTTGCTGAGAAGCAAAAAATGACCAAGAGTTGGCAGTAGCTGACACTGTAAACTTGCTGATGTTACTATGATTTACAACAATCTACAATATATAGAAAAATGTTAATTTTTAAGAAAGAACTGAAATATATGAATTTATATTCTGTAGTCTGTAGCAATAAATGAGTGATATAAATTAAAAGATGAAAATTAATCAAAAGAACACAATTCCTTAAAAAATTGAAAAATATCAGTTACTTTGGCCCTCTAAAATCAGAATGAACAAAACACCAGAAAAGCACAGTGCAAAAAACACTCTACCGGCCTGTCTTAAATTAATCTAATTATTTTATTCTCTTTTATTTTTCCCCTGGCTCAGTCATTAGTAGATGTTATCTTTGCCTATGGTGGGTATTGTTGATATTACTGTTTACAGTAAAGTTTTTTCTCTTAACGAGCATAAACAATTTATTCCAATATGATTTTTAAAATTTTCTCTATAGATAGTCAGAAAATCAGAAGCAGAAGCCAAATGTTACTGACAGAAAATATAAAGGAAAAAAGGCCAGTAGATTTTATAAGGAATTTTATAACTAAGTTGAGCATAAAAATAAAACATTAATGAATCTGACAATATCATTCTAAAAGAAGTAGACAACATGTCTGGCTCTAAAAGACCAACATAAAATATATTTTTCCTTATAATATTTCATAGTTTTCCTACAAAAGATAAACTCAAAGACAGTAAAATTTTAAAAGCTGAATTTCATTATATTCTTAAATTCTCTGTTGAAAATATTTTATATCGATGCAATGAGTTAATAGTATCTCCTTTAAAGTTTTCAACTTCTCAAAAGTACATTCAGGTCTTTCCTTGCCTTCAATGAAATAGGTCACTGAAGTTCTTTAAACTTAGTATTTTAGAGTTTTAGCCCACTAAGTACACTGTGCTAGAGTGTACTATGTATGGATATCCAGGAGTTTATGAAATTCCAAAGTTAGTTGGAAATATTAATGTGTATTTGTATATGTGTATATTTTAAGAGAGGAGATCAAGGGTCTCAAAGATACTAGGACAGGGGTGTGTGTGTGTGTGTGTGTGTTTATACAAAAAGATTGTGAGGGATTGGCTCCCATAATTATGGAATCTGAAAAGTCTCACCAGCTGCATCTGTAATCTGTACACCCAGGAAAGCCAGTGGTGTAATTCCAATCCAAGTTCAAAGGCCTGAAAACAAGAGACCTAATGGTCCTAGTCCAGGGGCAGAAGACTGATACAGCTTAAGCAGACAGGCTGAAAGAAAAAAATTCTTTTTTTTTTGCCTTTTGTTCTATTCATGCCTCATCCGACTGGAGGATGCCCACCCATGGTGGGTAGGACAGTCTTTTCTACCAAATTAAATGCTAATCTCTTCTGGAAACATTCTCACAGACACACTAAAAAATAATGCTTAGGCACTCCTTAGCCCTGTCAAGTTAACACATAAAATTAACCATAACAATGTCTATAACACAAAAAACATTAAGAATCATTGAACAGTTTTTCAACTATACTTGCTTCTCTGAAGACTGAGTCACTTGATCTATTTTCTTTTAATCAAAAAAATCTGGTGATATATCTATACTCTTCCTCATGTGATTTCATTTACACTCATTGCCTGATTTTTAGTTTTGCCTTTAGTCATTTTCTCTTCTAATTATGCACACGCTTTTAAAATTTCAGCTGTCATCTTGGTTTTAGGTACTATTTTTCTAATGTTAAATCCTCTCCCTTTTTCTCAATCTCTGGCCTCTTTCATGAGGAAAAAAAAAAAAAAAGCAGAATTACCTTTTACATATATTTACTGGCTCTTTATTCTTTTTTTGAGACAGAGTCTCGCTCTGTCTCCCAGGCTGGAGTGCAGTGGCATGATCTCAGCTCACTGCAAGCTCTGCCTCTCGAGTGGATGCAATCTCCGCCTCCCGGGTTCACACCGTTCTTCTGCCTCAGCCTCCTGAGTAGCTGGGACTACAGGCGCCCTCTCACCACGCCCGGCTAATTTTTTGTATTTTTTAGTAGAGATGTGATTTCACTGTGTTAGCCAGGATGGTCTCCATCTCCCGACCTTGTAATCCACTCGCCTCAGCATCCCAAAGTACTGGGATTACAGGTGTGAGCCACCGCACCCGGCCTTTCACTGGGTCTTTCTAAATAAACAGATTAAAATTCACCTACCCAAATTCCACCATGACTGCTTCATTCCCTGTAACAGGTAATGTCTCAATCCATTCAGTTTCTCAAGGTCAGCACTAAATCATGCCACCTTCTTCTTCTTTTTTGGAATGTGATATTTAGAAAAAAAGTTTGCTGAGTAAATGTTTCTTGGATTTGCTCCCTCTCTACATTGTCAACATCTAACTTCAAGCTCTTGACAATGCTACCATAAGAAACTTCCTCTTGAATCTTCTCTCTTCTAAACCTACTCTGTTTTTCTTCTTCTTCTTCTTTTTTTTTTTTTTTTTTTTTTTTTTTTTTTTTTTTTTTTTTTTTTTTGAGACGGAGTCTTGCTCTGTCGCCCAGGCTGGAGTGCAGTGGCCGGATCTCAGCTCACTGCAAGCTCCGCCTCCCGGGTTCACGCCATTCTCCTGGCTCAGCCTCCCGAGTAGCTGGGACTACAGGCGCCCGCCACCTCGCCTGGCTAGTTTTTTTGTATTTTTCAGTAGAGACAGGGTTTCACTGTGTTAGCCAGGATAGTCTCGATCTCCTGACCTCGTGATCCACCCGTCTCGGCCTCCCAAAGTGCTGGGATTACTGGCTTGAGCCACCGCGCCCGGCCTGTTTTTCTTCTAATGTCAATAGAATTAATTTCCTCCAAAGCAAATTTACTGATAAAGCATTGTTTTCTAGCTATCTTTAACTTCTAGTACTTACCACACTGTAGTACTTTTTTTATGTGAATATTTGTTTACCTCATTAGATAGTAATATTCAGTGTCTCATTTATCTTTCTAGTGGCTTACCTGGGCCAGCTAACAAATAATGCATACATAGAACTGTAGAAGAAATGATTGTCTGCCAAAATGTGTGCTTTCCCTTCCATATGGTTAATTTGTTGCCGAGAGATAGTTGCCTAAAGGTGGACTACGTTTCCCAGCTCCTATACAATGCAGGGGACTAGTTCTCAGCGGTGAAAGTTTAGCAGAAGTGGTATATAAATTCTAGAGCAGGAATTTTAACAACTTCATATTTTCTACTTTTGCGTTTGCCTTCCCCTTGCTGAATACAGAGTATTCCAAGGCACTGGAGAAAGAAGAAGCAAAAATATAGAACAGGTCTGTGTTCCTAAAGAACAATGTGGAAGTGAGCTACCTTTTCTGCCAGAAACACACTCACTGGAAAATGTAAGTGAGAATAAGCTTCTACTGCATTAGGGTATATTTGTTTAAGGTGCTGCAGTATCTAGTTATCCCAATTAGTATCACTAGATAGTCAATAAAACATTTTGAAATGAATGTTTATGACCTACCTACAGATTATACTGTTGTGCAAGTGTGAAGACAGGAAAAAGGAAAAGATACCTCTTTTGCATTTCCCAAAATACTGTGGTACATCATGATTCAGTATTCGTTATATGTTATGTCCTTCAAATACAGAAGAAAATAATTATAGCATATTCCTTTGAAACATAATCCAAAATTTTCATTTTTATAAAATTTATCCATTTTAATAGTTTTTTTTTATTTTAGCAGTAAATCAAAGTACTGTTTTGTTCAAGAAATAAATAAAAAACAATACAAATAATTAAAGACAGTACGGAAAATATTGACAACTAATTAAGGCATTGATAGCATTTGGATGAATGCCTAGTTAAAACTATCCAAAAAAAAAAAAAAAAGCCTAAGCTATTTGAGCAACCAAAATATGTACATTACTTCTTCATATAAATCTGTGTATCTTGGGGTTGTTTAGTTTGCCCAATTTATATGTCATTTTTTCCCATTTTTTTGTAGTCATTCAATTTATTTCATTAAAATTGAATTAGTGGGAAAAGAAAATTTAATCAAGAAGTTTTCCCTCCAGCACTCTTTCCGATAATGTATTAGAAATTTGTGAGATAAGATTTCTTAAAAATATCTGAGATGGTAATGAATGCGGAGATCTGTGTAGAACTGAGTTTTACATAGATATATTCATTTTGGTCTTTTTGAATATAATGCAATACATGGTCATAGTCCAATAATTACTCATATTTGTTGATCTTGTATCTGCAGAAGTTTAAAGTCTGTTGTCTACTTTCTCTTTGATAGTCAAAATGTGGCTCATGGACCAACTGCAACAACATTTCCTGGAACTAATTGAAAATGCAGAATCTCAAGTTTCACCTCAGTTGTTTTGTATAGATGTTAATATTTGAGAAGCACTGCTTGAGGTGATAAAGAAGAAAAACTCAGTGGACTGATGAGAGTTCTAAAGAAATTCTACTGCTACAAAATAATGATTTCTAGGGGTTAAATAAAACATTTCTTTAAATTGGGATTATTTTTGTGAATAACAAAAATAAAATAACAAATAACATAATTAATTATTTGCCTCATTAGCCTTTCAGAATTAGCATTAAGTTTCAGGAAAAGTAGGCAGGATTTTCTTCTTTGGGCTTTATATCAGTTGAGATGATTCCAACTAAAAGGAATAGCAAAAAAGTACACCTGTGGTATTTTAGCTAGGAAGACAATCCTGAGAATACAGATTAAGGCAGGTCTTTGAGGTGACTTAATCCAACATCTCTGGCTCCGTTTTGCTGGAGGTCTTCTTGACTTTTATCCTCCTCTTGGTGTAGCTTCATCTAAAAGCTAGTAAGAAACAGCAGAAAAAGTGACAGTTCTTGTGCATGGCAAAATCATGTCTGGAAGAAATGAGATGGTCTTTCCCTGTGGCAAAAAATTAAGAATGGAAAAGTATTTCCCCAGAACTTCCCAACAAGTTTCTTCTTGCATTTTATTGTTTGGTGAGGATAACATGCTTCTTCCAAAATCAACTCCTGCCAACAAAGCAATGTGATTCATTCATTGGCTTAGATGAGAGTTCCTGAAAAAAATGATTGTTGGGGCGAATGAAAGTACCTTTATTGCCCCGTTTTCTTGGAAAAATCCCTCCTCCTCCTTCTCAGGTTTCTATTTAATAAGGAAGGAGAGACATGAATGCTGAGAAGCCAAGCATAATATTTATCAAATTTATATTTCTTTTATTAGATTTTTCATAATTGAGTCTTTCTCATTTTGCTCATCTAGTCACATTGTCACATGGCCTTTTGACACTTCTTCTCATAAAAATGATGGCTTAAACGTCATGACACTTGTCCTCAATTTCCTCACTGTCCCAATTATGTCCAAGGCTCTACCCCTAGCTCTTTGGAGGAATGAATCTCTTTTTGTTTTTATTTGTTTTGTTGTTGCTTCTCTCAGCATAATTACTACACAAGAAGGTCTGCTGAGGCCATCAATGTAAGCTAATCTACATGCCCAGAAACATCTATCATCTGCATTTCCCACAGCAGAAGAATGCTCTGATAGAGTGGAATCAGCTATTAAATAAGCTGAGGCCAATACGTAACATACCTGGTGAAGTGAGATGGGTTCTGTTGCATTTTAGATAACCAGCTTGTTTGTGCTTCCTCCAATTATTGAAAAATACTTTACATTGAATAATGCCAAAACAACCTAATAATCCTATCTTCTCTTTTAGCTATAAATCTGTCAGACAGAAGACAAAGAACATAATTTAAGCACAGCCTCAGATTTTTCTGAAATCTCCCTCAAACTCTAGAGTGAAGAAAACAAGTTTGTTTGTAACAGGACGGCTGCAGAGACAATTTTGTTGCTGTTGATATCTTCCTCTCTGTCAGTAAACTAGGACTTGTATTTGCTTGCTTAAGCATATGGCATAGAGTAGGCCTTCAAAATACATTTGTTCAGTAGAAGAATTCTGATCTTGAGGAAAATGGCTGACAGTTCCATGTATTTTTTAAATGATCTGTGAATTTTGCCTTAAAAATAATGATCATTGCTACATCCTCTCAACTATGATCAGAAGCTAGTAACAACTCAGTAAAGAATTTTTATGGTATATGTCTATCTTCCTCGCACCAAAATTACTTTTTTCTTTTATTTTATGACTTAGAATTAATCATAAGTTTGATGAACAAACCCTAAACAATAAGTGAAGATATTAATTATATAAAAGAGTTTGAGCATGTCAATTTTCATTGAAATTTGCCTGATACGAGTAAAGAGTAACAGCTTGTAAGTGAAGACTATATATCATATATGTGTCCTTTGTATTTAATATATGTAAATGAAATGTCTAATAAATTGCTGATAACCACAGTGCTTCAAAATATCAGAAAATTGTTTCCTCTTTGAGATGTGATCATTCCTCCATCTCTCCCGATGCTCTTAGCTTTTCCCTGCTCAGTCAATGTGTTTCCCCTGGAAAGTTTTCCCACTATACAAGTCCATAGTATTATGTGTGTGGAAGTGTGTATTTCCATAGCCCTTAGTGACTAGATATTTGTCTCTAATGGTTTTGTGGAATTTAAGTTATATCTGAAATCTTCTTTTGCAGATATAACTTCAATTCCTCAAGAGCATTGTGAAATCCACATACTTCCTTATATCCCACACAAGTGGGAGCATAGGATAAGTACTTAATTTTAAAAAGTTGATTTTTAAAAACTAACCAAAATTTTCATTTTCATTCCTTTATCTCTAACCAAATGTTACATTTTAAAAAGATGGTAAAAATTATTAGATTTTAAAATGATCTGTTCCACCTTAAAATAACCTCTTTATTTCTAACCTTAACCCTCTGATGACATGATTCAGTGATGACAAATCTCTAGCTCTCGTGTTGTATGATTATTATTTTGCTTCCTCTAGTGTCCAATCTACTAGTAGTGACAGCAATAATTTGATAAACGTATCTAACTACTATATGCTTTTTCCAATGCTATTTTATGAAAACACCTCCAACATTTCCCAAGTCAAGCGAACCTATTAAAGATACTTAAATTATGTGTATTATATTTCAAAATATGAAAATATAAATAGAGCCCCACTATGGCAGAGCTCATTACTAATGCAGATCTCATAGCAAAACAGCATCCCTTGAAATACCAAAATCCCATAAAATAAAATAACGAAAGACAAGACATTTACGCAGCAAATAGCCTCATCCCTTAAAAAAGCAGTATAAAGTGTTAAATATGAGGTAGAACTGGTACTACCAAAATTTTGTTCTTTAGAGCCCTAATCTAAAAGCCATTAGTAATGATACCTTTAAAAATGTGGTGCTTATGGAAGACTGGGAAATGTTTGAGCTAAATTTCTCTGAGTGGATTCACTTAGTATATTCCTTCCTGAGATGTACACAGAAAGGAAACTGTCTTAAATAGGTTTAACATTTTGGAATAAAACTTTCTAATGTATTCCTGCACAAAGGGATATTTTCATGGAAATCCTATTAACTAGTAGAGGTGTTTTGAGGGACATTGACTGGGGAAATGCTGAGGTAAGTAAAAGGAATTTGAATAGAAAACCGAGAGCTAATTTCTATTCTTAGCTACGTAGCTCCAGGGCTTAGGAATTCATGCCATTACAGAAGGACATACTATGCACATTTAGTTCCAATTAAAATAGAATCATAAATGCATTTCATCTGAGAATTAAAAAATATAATGCTGATATTTCTGTTTCTATGCGTTCAGCTTCAATAACAGCAAACCGATTTCAAATGCTTATCCTGAGGCTTGAACCATGATCACAGTGGTTTTACCAAACCAGGACATGTTCTTTTTTCTTTTCTCTGCTTTGTCTTCTGCCATGTAGAGCTCCTCTCATGGTCTCAAAATGCTTTCTCCAGCTATTAGGATGCATAAGTTCATCTTTCACATTCTGTGAATATGGGAGAGTATCTTTATTTAAAAATAGTCAGCAAATTGTGAGATGTTTTTCCAATTAGATTAAGTCATATGCCTTCTATAAGATAATCACGTTGGCCACAGAATGGAACGCACTGATAGGGTTTATCCTAGCTCACAAGTTCTACTCCTGAGAACAGGAATGCAATTAGGTACCTCCATGTTATAAGGGTCTTTTTAATGACAAATGAGATTTTGATGAATGGAAAAGGATGACATGGATACACAGGTGGAAAAACATGTATCCTCTTTACTAGAGGAAAATGCAAGGAATATTAAAGTTTATAAATTTATAAACTCATAAACCTGTACACATACATTTGTTTATAAATTTATAAAGTGATACAAGCTTTAAGAGAGAAGGGTAATAAATAAAAACAACCAAGTGAGCCTAACTTAATTATTGAAAACATACACATGAATACTTGTCATTGCTATTAGAAATGTCTTTTGGAAAAACTGTTGTCCTCCTTTTGTAAGTTAATCAAATCACTCTCTTATAAAAAACTAACTTGTGTTTTCTGGAAGACATCATAATCCCTATAGAAATTGGATAATTACTGATTTTTATCTGAAATTTAATTCAGGACACAATTCCAGACGATAAAAACACAACTATCAAATGAGATGGGATATTGTCTACTATTTTTTCACATGCTTAAGAAAGCACACTTGATTTTTCCAATCAAATGTTAGTTTCAGACTTTGGGCAGCCACTTATTAACTGTACATTAGTTGTCAGTATTACATTAAATAAAGAGACATGCAAGTTTTTGAATTGAGAAATGTCAACACCTAACAGAGGTTGAATGTTAATAATAAGAGAAATTTTACTTATGTAAATTCAACAAACACAACACAGCATTTATATATTGAATGACACTATATAGAAAATAACAAAGAATTTTGAAAGATATATCTCTTTTGTTTCAAGAAATGAAAATAATAAACAGTGCTTATTTATGCAGTTTGTCATTCTTATAGGAAGAGGTCAATAGTATGAGTTCCAGGAAATTGCGAACTTTCTGATAATACATATCTTTAAAACCTAGATGAAAGAACACCCTACTCCTTTTCTTACCAGTGAGGTACAAGCCTAGAGATAGTTCCAGGTGGTAGGAGAGCCTGGCTTAGCCAGTCAGTCTTTCACAGAGACAGTTGATATGGTGCCAATTATAAGTAAAGCGCTATACTCATTTGGCAGTAAGCACCCCCCCCAACTTCTTTCAATCACAATGCAGCTTTACGCCCTTCTTAGTTAGAAATTCTCAAAATAACTACTTTGAAAATTATTATAGCACAATGCATTTTTTAATACTTTTTGTTTCTTAGCCTGAATACAAAGAATCCTGAGAAAGTCTGTTCTAAATGTTCCAGTCCAATTTATTTTCTGATCTCTGTATGACTCAACTCTGGGCCATGCCAGTCTGAGACTCAGTCAAATGCTGGAAAAGCTTCTTCTGGACTAAAGCACTTCAATGACATCTGTTTAAAAGAACTACATTAGAAGACCTTTGTGTTCTGTAAACTGCAATGAAAGCGGAATTATTTTCAACTTACTGTATCTACTTTGATGGTGGGTTGGAGTGTCACATACCATATTTAACCTAACACAGCAATTTGTATTCAGCACTGTGCTAAGTGTACTAAGGTCAGAGAATAAATGAAAATGCTATTTTCAAGGAGTCTGCACCCTGGGGTGACAATGTTACAAAGTGAAAATATGACAAACAATAAAAATAGTAAAAATGCTCAATTGTACAGTTCGGGAGAGCTACAGGCATACGAGGCTACAAGAGTCACAAAAAGGTTCATAAGAAAAAAAAAAACAGACTGACTTATATCATTAGGCACAATTGCAGCATAATTTCCCTACTATTGTTTTCCTTGCCCCCAACCCACCATCCCATCTTTATTTTGCATTGTCTACATAATTTAGCAAAGTGACAGACACATACAAGATGCTCCATGAGTGATTGTAGCATGGATAGTGATTAGGAACACCTGATATATGTGTCTATTTGAGGGTTAAACATTTTTCTGCCAATAAAATAATTGTGCATTTTCTCATATCTCCAGCAATCAATGAAATGTAATCATAATTATGACTGTGTTCTCATTCTGTGGTCTAACAATGTTTATGATATATTCTACAAATCCTCCTTCAAACTCAGATGCAATCTTAATAATAAACAGTATAAGCACCAACGATTAATTAGGAAGATGAAAGAAATATTATCTCTTCAGAAAAATTCTGTCTAATTTTGGATAGAAATCCTGTCTAAAAATGCTATTTCTCTTCATGGAAATATTTCTCTACTTGGAAGGTTCTAATTAACATTAACAAGCAGATTCTGTGTCAAGTTGTTATGATGAAAACAGGGCAAAAATACATTTTTTTTTCTTTTTTTCAGAAAGAGGATAGGCATGCTTTCCTTGTTACCATGATGGAAATGTGTCCGATATTCCTGTTTGTGTACTAACCATAACATATTTCAATGTTATCCAGAATTGGGTGATCCTTCAACTGTGTGATAAGCCCATTCTGTTTGTGCATATGAGCATGGTAAAGAAATGACTAATATAAATCAATGGAGAATGAATTAAACAATAACATAGCAGGTAAGCTAGTCATTTAAATTCCCTAGAATAGCTCCCAGTGAGTTGTCCATCATTCACTGTTCTTTGCAGTTAAGTGAAATATTACAGTAAGCATCTTATTTTTAAGGAATATCAATTTTCCTTTACAAATATATTTTATTTTAAAAAGAGCAATAGTTTGTGATATATGAATAATAAAAATACCAGTATCATCTCCACTTTGCCTTCTGTTTTTCTTCTACATATGAATATGAGAATAATTTGCATGAAAATAAGAGGAGACTAAAATTATTACGCATCATAATTTTCTAAGAGCACTCTTTGGTTTTCAGATTTAGATTTAAAAGCAATAAGCAGAGAGTGTAGGTAAAAACAAATAGGTAATTTTCTACATCTCTTGTCTTAGTACATTCCTGCTGCTATAACAATATACCTTAAGCTGGTTAATTTAAAAACAACATATATTGATTGCTCACAATTATGGAGTCTGAGAAGTCCAAGATCAAGCTGCTGACAGGTTCAGTGTCTGATGAGGGTGGTTTGTCTGTTTTCAGATGGTGCTTTGAACACTGTGTCCAGAGAAGAAGAGTGCTGTATCCCCACATGTCAGAAGGGAAAATATTCTACCTAGTTTTCTCCAGTTCTTTTATAAGTTTACTAATTTGATTCATAAAAGCTCCACACTCATGACTGAATCACTTCCTAAAGTCCTCACCTCTTAAGACTTTTACATTGGCAATTCAGTTTCAACACATGAATTTTGAGAGGCATGTTCAGATCACGGCACCTCTTCAGCACAGAGCTATTCTGTTCTTGAATTTGGTTGCTCATATTATGAAGATTTCAAAACTTTACTCGTTTAATTGATGTTTGAAATACTTCTTTTGCAAAAGTTTGTTTCGAAAGATAAGGATATGGGCTCTTCCTTCTAAACAGAGTTTTAAAGTTTGCACATGTATCAAAATTGTTCAGTTTGAGAAGGAAATTTCTGATCAGGAGTTCACCAGTTTTGCTCTAATATCACCTTTTCTGATATTTCTAGGAATTGGGTTTCATGGCTTTACAGTACTAAACAAAAGTGACATAAAAATTCGAAATGAGAAGGTCACAGTTTGTAATGCACTCTTCCATACAGTGTGAGACTCGGTTCCTTTCGTTATTTGTATAGTTTTTCCTGCATATAAACTTCAGAGCTCAAACCAGTTGAACTTTCAGCTTTTGCTGATATTTTTTAGAAGAATTGTGTGGAGACTTTTTTCTCATACTAGAAGGCCAAGGAGTTTATTTTCTTTATAGTATTTTTTAAAACATTTTTTCTTTTTTTGTTACAGACTAGGTAGAGACGTTCCATTGAGTAGTTAAAAGTTTAGACAAAAGTTAGCCATCAGTGACAAAGTTTCTTGTAGATTTTTTATTCTATTCTATCGTTCACCAGAAAATAGCTTTGTAAGTTTTCACTCCAGCTATTGAAAAGGAAATTTACAAATTTCCTAGGACAAGCAACAATAATAACTAATATTCACATATATATATATGTGGGTGTGTGTGTGTGAAGTTTACAAATACTTTCACAGTCTGTATTTTATACAAAAACATAATTATCACAGAACTTTTGCTGCAATAGATATTATTACAAACCTCATTTTACATATGAGCCTGTTAAAACTCAAAGGAAAACCTGACCAAGTTCACAAACTGACAAATGAAAGAGCTAGGAATGAATCCAAACTTTTTATATTCCAAGTTTTCAAGGCTTTCAACTCCAACCCAGGCCTTTCATGAAGTCAACTTATCCTTGTGAAATGACTTTCTTATAATATATTAAACTTGAATTGCTAGTTTAGCACTTTTCATCACTGTTAGTATCAGTGAATATGTGCTAAGTTGTATCCACAGTCTGTAACATACACACATACACACAATTATTAAGGACCCTTTAAATGTAGATACAAGTACAGCTACAAAAACACTTGTTTTAAGAGTAGAAGTCTTGGTTACAGAACAAGAGAGCCCTCAATCATTAAAATACTAAATGTCATGTTTTACTATGTAACACTTTCATATCAAAACATTCCTGATCATAACCCAATAAAACTCAGGGCATCTTCCTCTGAATTATTCAGTCTTTACTGGTTTTTTTTTTGCTCTGAACTGGAGGGTAAAGCATAATTCAGCAACTAATTAGATGTGGTCTTCTATTTCTCTCTTATGCTTCATAAGTTTTTCATCTTTCTGACTAGATTATAAGTACCTTGAAAGAAGAGGTTGCCAATAACTCTTTTTTTATATTCTAAAGATTATTTAGTATAGATCATGGTGCGTGTTAGTATCTAAGTAAACATGTATAATTTGTCATATCACTAAATAAAGTATTTTAATGATCTTTTGTCAGTTATTATAAACAGATGATAAAGTATGGTTTTAAATCACTCTCCTTGATTGTTTATTACCTGTTATTTAATCTATAGCCAACCATATTCTCTAGATATATGTGGTCCATCCCAACATAAAACATCTTGTACCAAAAATATACTAATGTGGAACTGCAACTTAATATAAACTAGTTTCTTTTACTTACATGAGAAATCAGTCTTATAATGAAAATCCACTCCTGACATATCTTAGACACCTTGTGGAGCACATAGGGACTACAATTTCGTTTGAAAGCTTGAAAGAGGCTACATTCAAAGGGAATAATGCTGGGAAAGGGAGTCTGCTTTTCCTTCATTGTTGAATGCCCAACTGAATCAATTAGGATATTTTTGTTGCAAATGATAGAATGCACAATTAAAACTGCTTTAAGACATGTATTGATTTGTCTGTATTTCTAAAAAAGTCCAGAAGTAGAGCTAGTTTCACATATGGTTACTCCATTTCCCACAACTATCTCTGTTCCACTCTAAGAATGGAATTTATTCTCAAGCAGACTTTGGTCATGACAGCAAAACTGTTGTACGTTTTCAGGCATGACAAATGTACAATATGATATTCTCCCACCAAATAGAATGAGGTTTGGACAGATAATACAATCTTTCAACTGATTCCTGTGCTTAGGGAAACACCAGAAGCTGATTGCCTTGGAGAGATGGGATTCTTGGCTGATTAGTGAGTACAAATTAGAAATCAGTCCCAAACTGAGGTTCAGTTCAATTCCAACCACAATTCAGAAGTACGAATGTTGGAGGAAAAAAAAACTCACAATGACTTCTACAAATACCAAAAAACTGATCATTTCCATAAATAGATCATAGACTTTCACATAGGTTAGTTAATAGTAACCTCAATAAATAATGATATTGTGAACAACAAAGAATAACTCTGAGGCGTGAATATTTATTTATTTTTATTTTTATTTTAGACTGGGGAGTACACATGCAGATTTGTTACAAGGGTATAATGGGCGACTTTGAGTCTGGGGTATGAATGATCCCATCACCTCGGTAATGAGCATAGAACCCTTGTCCCTTTCTTGGAGTTCCCACTGTCTATTGTTGCCATCTTTATGTTCCGGTGGGCCCAATGTTTAGCTCCCACTGATAACTAAAAACATGCAATATTATGATTTCTGTTTCTGCGTTAATTTGCTTAGGATAATGGCCTCCAGCTGTATCCATGCTGCTGCAATGATATGATTTCTTTCATTTTTATGGCTGTGTTGCAATCCATGGTATATATGTACCACTTTTTCTGTATCCAGTCTACCATTTATAGGTGCCTGAGTTGATTCCCATGATAAGCATGTGAGTGCAGCTGTTTTTTTAGAAGAATGATTTATTTCCCTTTGGGTATATACCCCGTAACGGGATCACTGAGTCAAATGGTAATTTTATGTTTAGTTCTTTGGTCAGTATCCAAACTGCTTTCTATAGTGGCTGAACTATAGAAATTTTTTGCATTCCTACCAACAGTGAATAAGTGTTCCCTTTTCTTCTCAACTTCACTAACACCTGGTATTTATTTACTTTTTAGTAATAGCCATTTCAACTCTATAAGATGGTATCTCATTGTGGTTTTGATTTGCATTTCTGATGACTAGTGATGTTTAAAATTTTTACATACATTTTTTGGCCACTTGTGTGTCTCCTTTTCAGAAATGTCTGTTCATTTCCTTTGCCCACTCTTACATGGGATTATTTGTATTTTGCTCAATGATTTCGGTCTGTAGAATCTGGATATTTGTCTGATGCATAGTTTCAAATATTTTCTCCCCTTCTCTATATTGTCTCATTACTCTCTTGATAGTTTCTTTTGCCAGTGCAGAAGTTCTTTAGTTTAATTAAATTCTATTTGTCTGTATTTTATTTTGTTGCATTTGCTTTTGGGATCTTCATCATAAATTCTTCACCTAGGCCAATGTCTAGAGGAGTATGTGTCACCCGGTTTTCTTCTAGGATTTTATAGTTTGAGGTTTACATTTAAGTCTTTAAGCCATCTTGAGTTAATTTTTGTATATAGTTAAAAGACGGAAGTCCAAGTCATTATTCTGCATATGATTAGCCAGTTTTCTTTGAAACATTTATTGAATAAGGCGTCTCTTCCCCATTGTTATTTTTGTTGACTTTGTCAAATATCAGTTGGTTGTACATATGCAGCTTTATTTCAGGTGTCTCAATGCTGTTCCATCAGTCTATGTGTTTATTTTTGTAACAGTACAATGCTGTGCTGTTAACTATAGTCTCGTAGTAGAGTTTCAAGAAGAAGTTAGATAACATGATGCCTGTTGCTTTATTATTTTTGCTTATGATTGCCTTAGCTACTTGAGCTCTTTTTTTTTGGTTCCTTATGAAGTTCAGAATTTTTTATTTCTGTGGGAAAAAAAGGCATTGGTAATTTGATAGAAATAGCATTGAATCTGTAGATTGCTGTAGATTTTACATTTTAATAATACTGGTTTTTCCAATCCATGAGCATGGAATGCTTTTGCCATTTGTTTTTGTCATCTGTGATTTATTTCAGCAATGTGTTGTAGTTCTACTTGTAGAGTTCTTTCACATCCTTCATTAGATGTATTCCTAGGTATTTTATTTTTGCGTGTGTGTGGCTGCTGTAAATGGGATTGCATTCTTGATTTGATTCTCAGTTTGAAAATTATTGGTGTATAGATATGCTACTGTTTTGTACATTGATTTTATATTCTGAGATTTACTGACATTGCTAATCATGTCTTGGAGACTTTTCATAGAATCTTTAGGGTTTTCTAGGTGTAGAGTTATGTATCGAACAAAGAGAGATAATTTAACTTTCTCTCTTCTTATTTGGATGTCTTTTATTTCTTTCTCTTCTCTGACTGCTTTGGTTATTATGTTGAATAGGAGTGGTGAGAATGGGCATCTTTGTCTTGTTCTACTTGTTAAAGGAGTTGCTGCCCACTTTTTCCCATTCAGGATAATGTTTGCTGTGGGTTTGTCATAGATTTCTCTTAATATTTGGAGCTATATTCCTTTGGTGTCTAGCTTGTGGAGGTTTTTATCATGAAGGGATGTTGGATTTTATCAAATTTTTTTTTTCTGCATCTATTGAGTAGTTCATACAGTTTTCTTTTTATTTCTGTTTATGTGGTGAATCATTTTTATTGCTTTTTGTATAGTGAAACATCTTTGCAGCCCATGAATCAAGCCCACTTGATCATGGCAAATTAACTTCTTGATGTGCTGCTTTATTTAGTTTGCTAGCATTTTCTTGAGCATTTTTGTGCCTATGGTCATCAGGGATATATTTTTTGTTGTTGTGTCTTTGTCTGATTTTACTATCAGAATGATGCTGGTTTAATACAATGAAAAAGGAATCTGTACTCCTCAATTTTTTTTGGAATAGTTTCAGTAGGATTGGTACCAGCTCTTTTTATACCTGGTATAATTTGGCTGTGAATTCATGTGGTCTAGGGATTTTTAGGATGTATTGCTAAGCTTTTTTTTTTTTTTAATTACTGATTCTATTTTATTACATTTATTGGTCTGTTCAGAATATCTATTTCTTCTTGGTTCAATCTTGGGATGTTGCATGTTTACAGGAATTTATCTATTTCCTTTAGATTTTCTAGCTTTGAGTGCATAGAGAAGTTTATAGTAAACCTTGAGGATATTTTTGTATTTCCTTGGGATCAATTGTGATGTCATCTGTGTCATTTCTGATTATGCTTATTTGAGTCTTCTCTCATTTTTTCTTTGTTAATCTAGCTAGCAGTCTATCAATCTTATTTATCCTTTCAAAGAATCCACTTTTTGTTTCATTGATTCTTTGTACGTTTTTTTTCAGTCCAATTTCATTTAGTTCTGCTCTGATTTTAGTTATTTCTTTCTTCTACTAGCTTTGCATTTAATTTGTTCTTGTTTCTCTAGTTCCTTTAGGTGCCAAGGTAGAATGTTAATTTGAGATTTTTCTATCTCCTTGATGTAGATATTTAGCACTACAAACCACCCTCTTAGAACTGTTTTTGCTGTATCCTAGAAATTTTTGCATATTGAGTCTCTGTTTTAATTTGTTTTGAGAATTTTTTTTTTATTTTTGCCTTAATTTTATTGTTTACCCAGAAGTTATTCAAGAGCAAGTTATTTAATTTCCATGCATCTGTGTGGTTTTAAGAGTTTGGTATTGATTTCTATTTTCATTCTACTGTGGTCCAAGGTGATGCTTTATATGATTTTAATTTTTTTGAATGTATTGAGACTTCCATTCTAACCAAGCATGTGGTCAACCACAGACTATTTTCCATGTGCAGATGAGATAAGTGCATATTCTTTGGTTGTTGGGTGGATTATTCTATAGCTGTCTATTAGGTCCCATTGGCCAAGTGTTCAATTACAGTCCAGAATTTCTTTGTTATTTTTCAAAGACATGATTATCCTATGCTTCACACTTTAAAATTTGAAAGTATGAGGCACTTTATTCATAATAATGATAGTAATATCAGAGATAATCTCAAAAACTATCAGTGATAAGGATTTTAAAAATTCAATTGAATATAAACATTTCTAAAGTAAATATTTATTTTAATTAATTAATTATAATCAAGAAATGATATGCCCATTTTGTACTTGAAGAGACTGTGGTTGAGTGTGACTGAGTGACTTGCCAAAGTTCATGCAGCTAAAACTGGGAGCAAAATAACACAGACACAGACATTGTAAATCTAAATATTCTTTTAATCTATTACATCAGACATAATAACTGCATAAAAAGCAGAAGCTAAAGTATAACTCTAAAATATTTAAAGTTTTGACAATAGGATAAGAATAAAAAGGAACAAATACAAAATGCATCACTTATCTATCACTGCTCTTGGATTCTACATTAAACTTCATTATGTCGTTTTCTACTCAAGAACAAGGAAATGAAAGCAGGTAAATATCAGCCTTTTGATTTAATAAAAGGTTGAGAATGAAGGAAGGGAAAAAATAGATGAAAAAAGATACCTATCACCACTCATGAGGAGGATTTTTTAAGGTGGTGATGCTGATCATTTGCTTTCTGGCTACAGATATATGTACAAATGGAAATGGGTTTATATCAAAGCAAGAAAAGTATCTTAACTCCTGTTAAGAGACAGAAAATTATCAGTTTCTACACATGTGCAGGTTCTCTATCCTTCCTGCTGCAGTTTCCTGTTTCCACGGCCTCCCTCCTACCTGAATATCTTAAAGTTCTTTCAGTTTTTCTCTCTTGACAGAGTCAGTCCCAGCAGCAAACGTGGTTTACTTCTTTCCCATCTTAAAATAAAAATGTTCCTCACCCACTATCCTATTCCAGCTACTGACTTTTTTCCCTGCATTCCTTGTATATAACCATTGCTTTTAATTTTTCTCCACCCATCTTGTTTTGAACCTTGCATATAAGACCAGAGACTCTAATATTCCACTGCAACTATGTGTCTCATGCATTTCTTCCCTTCTCAATCTCCTTTCTTAGTATCTCTTCATTGCCCCAATAACTATGGATTAATATGACTTTATTCACACTCAGCAAACACTTCTATTCCTTTGTTATGCTTATTTCCTTATTCTAACTTAGGGATGCTTATCAAACTCAGCCCATTACTTTAAATATCACCTATGTACTAATTACTTCAATGTTTTTATCTATACCCAGGGACTAGTCCCTGAAATCCAAGCACATAAATTCAACTACCAACATTTGTTCTATGATGTCCACATTCCTGACATCCTCACCTACCTCCAAACTTGCTCTTCCCACAATCTATTCCTATGTCAATAAATGGGAACTTTATTCTTTGATAATTCCGTCTATTAGCAAACCTTGTTAATTCTTTAGGACAAAAACAGCTATTAATTCTGCTTTGAATGTTCATCCAGAGACATATAGTATAGTCTGGTCATTTACCTCCTTATGTCTCTTCTTAAATGTCACCTTTCAGTGAGACTTTCCTTGATCATAAAGCAATTAATATTGCTAAGAAAAAAAAAAGTTTTATTTGCTTGTTTATTATTGACTTCTTCCAGTTATAACGTAAATGCCATGAAAAAACTATATACTTCTTTTTTGTTTTTCTCCTTTTGTATTCTGTTTCCAGAATAATGTCTGTCATGTAGTAGATTTTCAGTAAATATTTTTGAATGAATATACAATTATATCTCTGTAATACTGAAATTTTTTATGTGTTTTTTTTTTTTATTTTTAGGGTTTGGTTATAGAAAGTTCCTTGTAGATTGCTGATCTTATAGCTCTACAGCTTACAGTACAAGGCACTGAATAAAACAACTGTTTGATTCATATTTAGAGAATGTAAGGAAGATGAAATTGAGGAAAAAGAGACTAGAAAGAGAATAATTTTAACTAGAATATAGGCCATTGCTTGTGCTTTAAATCCAATATAGGGTTATAGGTTATCAAAGAATAACCTTGTTTATATAAATAAAACTTTAAAATTTCATAGTCTTTTTATGCAAATAGTCAATGTGATCATGATTAGTACTCTACAGCTGGTTTGACTATATTATTTACTGTCTAAGCCAGGACACCTTTAAGTTCTAAAATGAACTTTTAATTATTTAAAATAATTAAAACTATATACTTTTGAAATATTTACTTTTTACTGAAAACGTGTTGTATTATATTGGTAAGCTTATGTAATACTTCTGCTTAAAATTTTTTTTAGAGGCTGGACACAATGGCTCACACCTGTAATCCTAGCACTTTGAGAGACTGAGGTGGGGCAGTTGGCCTGAGCTCAGGAATTCGAGACCAGCCTGGGCAACATGATGTAACCCTGGCTCTACTAAAATACAAAAACTTCTCCAGGTATGGCGGCACATGCCTATGGTCCCACCTACTTGGGAGGCTGAGGCATGGGAATTGCTTGAACCTGGGAGTTGGAGGTTGCAGTGAGCCAAGATCGTGCTGCCCTTTCATACCTGTGAAAGCAGAGATGGAAGGAAGGAGGATGTAGAAAAAGCAAAACTCTGAGAAAGTCTAGGATAGACTGCTGGAGTCACCAAGCAAAAGTCACCCATTA
This sequence comes from Theropithecus gelada, assembly GCF_003255815.1. Classification (NCBI taxonomy): domain Eukaryota; kingdom Metazoa; phylum Chordata; class Mammalia; order Primates; family Cercopithecidae; genus Theropithecus; species Theropithecus gelada. The sequence goes on from NC_037672.1 coordinate 34,789,778, forward strand.
GAGGATCCTGCATTGAGAAGAAATGACCCAGTTCTAATCACCCAAATGGGCTTAGTTATTGACTGGTGTGTTAGTCCGCTTGGGCTGCTATAACAACATATCACAGACTGGGTGGCTCAAACAACATTTATTTCTCATAGTATGGAGGCTGAGAAATCCAAGATCAAGATGCTGACCAATTTGGTTCCTGGTGAAGACTCTCTTCCTGGCTTAGAGATAGCTACCTTCTCCCTGTATCCTCATATAGCAGACAGACGGGGAGAGAGACACAGAGAGAGGGAGGGGGGGGGGGAGAGAGAGAGAGAGAGAGAGCGCACTCTGGTGCTTCAACTTACAAAGACATTAGTTATATCAAATCAGGGTCCTACTGTTAGGATTTTATTTAAATATATGTATCTCTGTATAGGTCTTGTCTCCAAATATAGTAAAATTGAGGGTAAAGGTTTGAACATATAAATTTGGGGACTGGGGAGACACAATCTCATCTGTAGCAGCTGGGTTATCTCAGTGACCTCAGCATGAAAAACACACCAGATCCATAGGTGTGTCAGCTGAAGGCTGTGAAACACCTACACTCCTTGAAGCAGTTTCTCTCAGAGACAGCAGTGAGTGATCTGAACTCTTTTCACTAAAAGTGCTGAAGCATCTGTAAACAGAGAGTCAATACACTCAATGGACAATATTCTAAATTCTACTTTTGTATTAAAATGTATAAACATTTTATTTGCAAAATTTTCATGGTTAATACTCCTTGCCTCCATTCAGAGTAGCTTTTGTTGACAAATATATTTAATAAGACAAATTCATCAAATAAATTACATTTCATCAAAGTTAGATTTATAAAATTTTCATACAGACACAGAATATAAACAAACCTGCACGTTGTGCATGTGGACCCTAGAATTTAAAGTATAATAAAAAAATTCATCTAATTAAAAATAAGAGTTCTATAAAAGACACTTTCCATAGGTCCAGATATTTCAAAGTGCAATTATAGAATTCCAAAAATAAATTTTACACATGATTTCAGGTGTCATCGGTTAATTTGCAGTTCCTGCTTTCATATTTTATGCAAAAATGTCAATGCCTTTCTGTTAATAAGCTTTGTTTTTAACAACTACATATTGCTTGATTCATTCAATACTATAACAAAAGATCCCCAAATTATTTTGACCAAAATGCAAACCAAATTTAAAAGATATGTTAAAATATCTAATATCATTTTAGTACATAGGTTTTGCTGAGTTATTCTATATTCTGTTTATAAGCCTTTCTAAAAGTCAAATATTTGTAAAAACATGTTGATGGCCATCACCAAAGAAAGCGCCTGCTTTCATGCAGACATACTATTTTGCATTACACACCAGCTTTGTTTTAAAAAACGAGTAGTTCACCTGTTCTGTATGTGTATTTATGTGTGTGTAGTATCATGACCTTGTCAATCTTGACAACTATAGCTTCTATGTTGATTGGTTGTATATCATGTTTTGTTTGGAGACAACTATAAATTATATGTATACCTCAACCAATTCAAAGTACATTTCTGCTCCATAGGAGTCTTAATTTATTAAAGACATTGCTTTCTAGCATGATAAGTTCTTCAAATAAAAAATGGATCCTTATTATCACTGTTAAAGCAAATAATTTAAGAGAAATTGCAATAACAACATATGTTTCATCTTCAACACAATGGAATTCAAATATATATTCCTTGAATTGAAAAATCAAATCATTGTTAAAATTGTTAGCTGATGTTAATTAGACGTATCTAATGACATATGTAAACTTGGCAGCATTTAACTGTTTATAAAATTAGTTATGAAGCCACTAAATTCTTCTAATAATGTAACAAAGACATTAATATGTATACTCGCTCACTTTGTTATAAATGTACAAGATATTTGGAATTCTAAATTACCAAATTGTGTTTAGAAAAACAGTCATCTGATTAAAATGAAAAGTCATGGTTCTTAAAAATGATGTTAACAAGATCTTATGAGGTTATATCTTTTTTGAGCACAGTCTTCTGTAACTTGCGATCATGGCACTGATGCTTCCTCACAGATTTGTTTCTTTTGAATTTCATGTGATTGGCAACATCACTATGATCAAATGGTGGGTGGTAAATGTCAAAAAGTATTTTTGCAAGTTGCATATTCATCTTGAAAAACAGCAATTCAGTATCTTAACATATGACTAAAAATGCATTTTCATTTGTATTTAGTTCAGTACTGCTGAAAGGGTCATTGAGTTAAAAATATTTTAAGTGTTACCAAAAAGTAAATAATAGCCACTTGATTTGCACCATACAAAATCACTCTAGCAAGAACATTCAGACTGGCTGGGTGCGGTGACTCATGCCTGTAATCCCAGCATTTTGTGAGGCCATGGTAGGTAGATCACTTGAGGTCAGGAGTTCAAGGCCAGCCCAGCCAATGTGGTGAAACCCTGTCTGTACTAAAAAAATACAAAAAATTAGTTGGGCCTGGTGGTGCGTGCCTGTAATCCCAGTGACTTTGCAAGCTATGGCAGGAGAATTGCTTGAACCCAGGATGACAAGACAACTTGGTCCCTATTGGTCCCTATCTTATGCACATATTTCAGGAGTACTAAACATATCATTATTTCCCATGTTTAATGTTGACACTATTAATTGGCAGTCTTCCTGAGTCTCTCAAGCCAAGCATATACTATGACACAGCTAGCTGGTATAGTGGCAAACAAGAACATGATCATCAAACACTTCACCTACTGCTACCCCGAGTTGGGAGTTAGCTGACTCTAGCTTCCTTCTTGTGTCTGAATTCATTTCATGGCATCCAGAAGTGTCTGGCATGCTGCCCCGAGTAGGAGGTATTGGTCATATTACATCTGGGAAAGCAATAGGAAAAGACAGGGAAGCTATCTCAGTTTTGTTATGTTTTTCACATTTAACTATATTTACAGTGAGTTTCCTGTTCACAACACATACTTTTCCACACGGTGCTAGAAAACACGACAGAAAAAGCCAGAAGTACAAAATGAACACTAACCAAATGTATCCTGGTTTATTTTAATACAAACAGTAATACTACCTTAAAATATGGAATATTTGGAACAAATGCCAAGATAACAAGCCCAGAACAGGAATTATGGTCCCTTCACTTTACTACGGCAGTAGCTGTTTGAGATCACCCTTCATTGTTTTCATTCTTTTATTCTTCAGCTGGTAACGGGCCCAACTAATCTCTTTTATTATAAATGTAAGCATGGGGCCCAAACTTGGCCAATCACAATCACCAGGGATGGTAATGTTATTCTTGCTAGGTCAATCAGAATCTTCCACCAGACTTCGTGTTACAGTTATTGGGAAAGACTATTCAGTCCCATGAGGCCGACAGTAGGGGAGAGACAGAGCCGGGGAGAGCTAACATTATTTGAATCCTGAATCCAGTCTTGACTGGCCCTAGTTTCAAGGATGAAAAATGATGTGTGATTTCATGTTACAACTAGTTTGTATTTGGTCTTTTTTCATTTTGAAATGACACCTAAATACAAATAAAGAGCTATAACTCCCCCTTTTGCAAGTAAAGTTACTAAAAAAAATGGGAATAAAAATAGATTCCAGCATACATTTCCTGGTAAACTGAATTTATATAAACAGAACACTTTTTTTCTAGTTTATGTGTTTTATAAAATCAAATGCATACAACTAAAATAAATAGATCATTTCTTAGAACAAAATAATAAACTCAGTAAAACTTTAAAATTACTTTAAAATAATAACTTTCTGGAAAACATTAAATTTTTGAAATATTAAGAATCCTTGAACGTCCTTCAGTAATGTTTTCAAAATGAACGTGCCTCAAGTATACTATGTATCACATTGTAGCTCTCTCTGCCCAGTACACTGCTGTCATTACAGAGATAGCAATGTCTAAATCTTTAACTAACAAAATAATTTGGTTATGACTAGGGATATTATTTTGGAAGTTCCAGCATATGCTAGGTCTTTAGATTCCATTAGTTGATCGTTTTTTATCTCTTGAATTCATTGCTATAGCAGAGATGTGAGTAGTTATGAATTATGACTGGATAAGTGAAACTGTCACCATACTTGTTCAATTGCTCCTATGATTGTATCTAGATGATATTAGATTATAATCAACATCAAAGGAATTTTTGAAATGAACAACAAATCATTATGATTATCTGGAAGAGACTGTTCACACATGAATACAGTCTGTTCCTTTACCACGGCAATGGTGGGAATGTTTATGTGTTCATTCTATGGCTAAAAGTTTGGCAGCTTCGTGCAACAAATTGTAAAGCCAAGCACTTCTCTCCTTTCCATCCTCCCACTCTAATTTACTACATTCATTAAGTTACCAGTAGCAGCAATGAGTAAGCTTCTAGAAAAGTGAAACATGCTACAGGACAGTATCCCCAGTTTACCACACTTAGATCCTGGGTTGGCAGATTGTTTCATCTCACATATCAACTGCGCTCACCCAGGTGGTGGTGCCATCACGATAGGATAGTCAAGCCGTATCTGATCTCAAAAGAAAGTGTGTCATAATTGAATAGAAATTCTACTCTGGATAAATGAGGAAGGAAACAGCAAAAAAAAAAAAAAAAAAAGAAGAAGAAAAAAAAAACTGTCATATACTCTACCTATACTTTACCTAGAGGACTCACTCCTGAGATATTTCCACAAGTTTAATTCTTAACTAATGTGTTTCAATATCCTTGGGTAGGAGGACACTCATAAATCCAAGGCTTAAAATATCCATTGATTCCTCCTTTAATTCAGTCTAATACCTACTGGTAATGTGTACTTGTCAAGTGTGGGGTTACTGCCAGATATTATTCCATGATAGGAGACACAAGAATGGACTGCAGATTGGCTGAATCCTGGACTGACTAAGAGATGCTCTAAGAAAATTGAAGTTCATGTCGCTTTGTCTTTCAGTAAAGAAAGACAATTGCTGCAAAAGGTTTTGTTTTGTTTTGTTTTGTGTTTTTGAGACGGAGTCTTGCTCTGTCGCCCAGGCAGGAGTGAAGTGGCGCTAATCTCTGTTCAGTGCAAGCTCCGCCCCCCGGGTTCACGCCATTCTCTTGCCTCAGCCTCCCGAGTAGCTGGGACTTCAGGCACCCGGACCGCGCCCGGCTAATTTTTTGTATTTTTAGTAGAGACGGGTTTTATCATGTTAGCCAGGATGGTCTCAATCTCCTGACCTCGTGATCCACCCACCTCAGCCTCCCCAAAGTGCTGGGATTATAGGCATGAGCCACCGTGCCCGGCCTGCAAAGGGTTTTTGCAGCAATTATTTTCCCCTGAAGGGTAAGTACATATGAGACCATTATGGTAATATAAGCAGGAGTTACAAAATGTTAGGAAAATATTTCTTAAAAAAAAATAAAAAAAAAAAAAAAACAGTGAAAGAATGAACATCAAAGAAGCTTTCCACACTCTCACCTTTAAGCAAGATGGATTATTCATAGCTGCTTACACCTGTGGGTGAACTTTAGGATGTTTTCCTTTCTGAGAGTGCTCTGTATTACCACTGGGTTTACTAACCCTAAATTTTATATCCTTTGCTATTTAAAAAAAATCCCACTCACTGTTTTTGCCTGTACCCATCAATGCAATCACCATCTTATTGTGACAAATGGAAATGGGACAAAAAGCCATATTTTTTCCATCATCTTTCCAAAAATATTTAATTTGTTCTCTAGAAAGCAAATACAATAAAAATATAAAAGTTAAAATAAATAAGAAAACCAAAATATATTTCAAGATGTGTTAATATATAATTAAGAAAATGATGCAAAAGATACAGTATTCTTCTTAGCAACAGGCATCAAATTTGGCTTCCAGTTTTCAAAGTTGTGTCAAAGCAAAAATTGTACCAGACAAAGTTAAGCAGGGTGGGAAGAATTTATTCAAGTTGTAGCAACAGTGGAGAGAGACTGAACTCAACTCCTCCATGAAACAAAGGTTGAAAGTGTTTTGAGCAGTGGGATGAGCTAGTAGAAAAGTACCAGAGAACTTTACAAGAGAGGTTGGTCAATGGGATATGTGGAACACATTGAGTTATTCCTGAGTTTGCAAGTATGTTTCTCTGCGATCAGGCCATCTGCATTTGCCAAATGATATTCATAGAAATTAGGCATCTAAACTCCCAAAGAATTGAGAGATAGACCATCTCCTTTAATATTTATATTTCAAAGAGATAGTTCCAGGTCCTGCGAAAAGACATTCTCTGGTTTATAAACTGTCAACGGTTGGGAGAAGCCTTATGCACATTAAAAGGACAGAGAAGCCGGGCGCGGTGGCTCACGCCTGTAATCCCAGCACTTTGGGAGGCCGAGGCAGGCGGATCACAAGGTCAGGAGATCGAGACCACAGTGAAACCCCGTCTCTATTAAAAATACAAAAAATTAGCCGGGCACGGTGGCGGGCACCTGTAGTCCCAGCTACTCAGGAGGCTGAGCCAGGAAAATGGCATGAACCCAAGAAGCGGAGCTTGCAGCGAGCCGAGATCGTGCCACTGCACTCCAGCCTGGGCGACAGAGCGAGACTCCGTCTCAAAAAAAAAAAAAAAGACAGAGAAAGAATTTATAATTGCAGCAGAGGAATGACCTAAAGGTGAAACTTATAATTAATAGAGAAGCAGAGCATAAACATTTGGTATATTTGCAGCCCGGCTGTGTGTTAGAGAAGGAAAGAACATTCTCAGGAGAGGAATTCAAGTATACTGCAGAGCAACCACTTGCTAGAAACATTAGCATAGATAAAAGGGAGCCAGATGCTAATAGTCAAGACAATTGGAAGAAAGCCCCCCAAGGGTGGTTCAGAAACCTTTAAGGCTGTCCCTGTCATCACAGGCCCAGAGGCCTAGGAGGACAGAAACGTTTTGGGAGAATGGACCCAGACAGCTGTAACCATGGCTTGAAAGATACTAGGCACTGCTGCTGCTCCAGAAAATGAAAGCTATAAGCCTGGATGGCTTTCAGTGTCTGGAGTTGGTTCCTTCTGGTGGGTTCGTGGTCTCACTAACTTCAAGAATGAAGCCGCAGATCTTTGCAGTGAGTGTTACAGCTCCTGAAGATGACATGGACCCAAAGAGTGAGTGGTAGCAAGGTTTATTGTGAAGAGTGAAAGAACAAAGCTTCCACAGCGTGGAAGGGGACCCAAGCAGGTTGCCGCTGCTGGCTGGGGGTTACCAGTTTTTATTCTTATTGGCCCTCCTGTGTTCCATTTCTGTGCTATCAAAGTACAATTTTTTTCAATCCTCCCTGTGACTGGCTACTTTTAGGATCCTGCTGATTGGTGCATTTTACAGAGCACTGATTGGTGCATTTTACAATCCTCTTGCTAGCTACAGAGTGCTGATTGGTGCATTTTTACAGAGTGCTGATGGGTGCATTTTACAATCCTCTTGTAAGACAAAAAAGTTATCCAAGTCCCCACTCTACCCAGGAAGTCCAGCTGACTTTGCCTCTCAATCTCCTCCTATACAGAGCACCCCAACTGCTGTTGGGAATTGGGCAATGACCATTCTAGCTAATTCCTGCTGGATGGGGCAAAGGAGTGGCCCTGCAGTTGTAGCGTCCTCCACAAGAGAGCTCTCTAGGCCAAAGGGCCAGTGAGTGGGTCCAGGGATCCTCAGTAGAAGTTGTGAGTTGAGCTCCTTTGGGGTTCCATTTGTAAGACCATCTGTAGCTTGATGGCCTCAATCCTGGAGGAAACAAATTTGACAAGGAGGTTAAAAATACAGGGCCAAAAGGTGAGTAACAACCAGATGAGACAGCTGTTGCAGGACTTAGAAAGGGGAGAAGCCATGTCGCCCAGCTCCAGTGGTTGGTATAAGAGTTTGAAAGGCGTTGTCTGATTTCAGAAGCCTTTTCCTGTAGGTGCCGTCTCTTACTATCCCTGACTGGTTAGTGTAAAAGCAACACTCTTCCCCTAAGAAGATGCAAAGTCCTCCTTTCTCAGCAGTGAGGAGGTCTAGGCTTCAGCAGTTTTGGAGAGTCACTGCCACCAAAGTGTCTATTTGGGTTTGTAGAGTAAGGATAGATTTTGTTATTTCTTGCAAATTGTCTGAGAAATCCTTTGACAGTATGTGTAGTAGGATAATGAAGTAGATAAACTGGCTATTCTGGTTCCTGTAGCAGTGGCCATTCCTAACCCTATAAATAGGAGTATCAGTTGTATGGCCCTGTGCTGACTGACTCGAGCTTTGAGGGGCACTGATAGGATCTGATTTCCTGGGGCAATGTCAATGTTGGGACTTAGGAAGACTAAGGTGCAGATGCCTGTCCAGTTGGTGGGGAGGCAGATATAGGTTGAAATTCCACATAAGAAGAATATGCCTTGGCTGGGTAGACGGAACTGGCTGTGTATATTAAAAAGGTGTGTGAGTTTGTTGTTTTCATTTCCCCATACTCCTAGAGTGTTTGCCAAGGTAGATCCAGTGAGTGGCTGGAAAGGGGTGTTGGGAGCAAACTGAGTGGCTCCCTGTGTTCTATCTTCCCATTAGGGGAAAAAACATTTTTTATCTACTAGGAGCCATTCCTAGTAGAGACTGATTGAAAGAGGGGATGAGAAGGCATTCACTAGTGGTGGGGCGCTGCTTCAGAGGGTCCCAGGGTGAATGGTCATGCAGGGAGTATGTTTGCTATTATAGAACCCGGACTGTTCGTTAAGCAGGGAGGAGGTGATGATTTTGGCAGGCCGTGAGAAGTGGACAAGCCGTTTGAATGGAGCTGTTTGGGTGACTTGGAAGTTACTATGATCAGCTGGGGCTTGAAGTTGTAGGGTGTAATTACAATGATGGGATAGTAGGTGCCCCAGGGCAGGCCTGATAACAGGTTGCGTTGGATGCATAAAGGGGCTTGGGAAGTTAAGATGGTATTTGTGGTTACAGGGCCATGTGTGAACTTTGCATTGCTCGTGTAATAGGTGAGGTTGGAAATGTAAGAGTGTAAAAGCTGGATTGTGCATCCTGTTTGGGTATTTTTAGTCCTATCAGAGATGGGGAAGTCAGCTAACAATTGTATATTTGGAAGTTGTAAAGGAACTTTTCCTTCATAATGGGGGTGATAGGTTAAGTTAGTAATTAGGACTTTAACCACTTCCTGACCCTTCTCTGTCTTGCAAGGGAAGGCTTCTATCCAATTTGAAAAGGTATCAACACAGACCAACAAGTATTGAAATCCCCTTGACTTAGGCATGTGGGTGAAGTCTAACTGCCAGTCCTCTCCAGGATAATGCCCTATTCTTTCTTTCCCCAGAGTGGCCTTATGATGGACCAAGGTATTATTCCTTTGGCACACCTCACAGGCTTTGTCTACTTGTCTGATGGTCTGGAGGAGATTTGGCCCTGTAAACAGGGATTTAGCCATTTGATGAGTGTTCTCAATACCCATATGAAAAGTTTGGTGGAGGGTCTTAAGTATTTTCCACTGGCTGACTTTGGGTATGAGTATCTTTCCCTCTTCTGTCATTAACCACCCTGAGGGGAGAAAACTATGCCCCTGTGAAAGTCCCCGTTCTGTTTCGGTTGGGAAATACTGGGGCTTAATCTCTTGGAGAGGGTTGTTCAATATCAAGGGTCCTTCCATAGGTATTTCTAATAGGAGGTTCCTCCTGGCAGCAATATTGGCCTCAGCATCTACCCAACAGTTTCCTTCTGCTTTTTCTCCTTCACGTTTTCGATGGCTTTGGCAATGTAAGACTGTCAACTCCTTGGATTTTTGCACCGCGTGCAATAACTTCATGATTTCCTCCTGGTACTTAATGGGGATCCTTCCAGAGGTTAGGAACTCTCTGTCTTTTCATATTTCATCATGGGTATGTAGAATTAGATAAGCATATTTTCTATCTATATACACACTTATTCTTTTTCCCTTTCCCAGTTCTAAAGGCATGGGTAAGTGTCACTAGTTCTGCTAACTGGGTGCTGGTCCCTGGGGGGAAGAGGCTTACTTTCAAGCACTATTACATCACTAACTATGGCATAACCTGCCCTTTGTATCCCATTTTCCACAGATGAACTTCCATCAGTATATAGGTTAAGGTCAGGATTAGCTGACTTCTAAGAGATCCTCTCGGGTGGCATAAGTCTGGGCTACAATTTGTTGGCAGTCATGCTCGATTGGTTCTCCATCCTCTGGGAGAAAAATAGCAGAGTTGAGGGCTGTACATATTCATATTTGAAGCACCAGTCCCTCAAGGAGTAGCACCTGGTATCTCAGCTGGCGGTTGTCTGATAACCATAAACTTCCTTTGGCACCTAGTATGCCATTTACATCATGAGTAGTCCAGACAGTGAGATCCTTTCCTTCTATTATTTTGATAGCCTCTGATACTAAGATGGCCATGGCCACAACTACCCATAAACAGTGAGGCCAGCCTTTTACTACATCAGTTTCCTTACTTAGGTATGCCACTGGTTGTGGGGTTGTCCCGCGAGTCTGAGTAAGCACTCCAAGAGCTATTCCCGCTGTCTGTGGCATATAAAGAGAAGTTTTGTCCTGTGGGAAGGCTTAAGGCTGGAGCTTGTACTAGGGCCTGCTTTAAGGTTTTGAAGGCTGTTTCTGCCTCTGGTTCCCATTCTACTCGGTGAGTATTTGCCCTCTGGGTCTCCTTGATTAGAATATAGTGTGGCCTAGCCATGTTGCTGTATCCAGGGATCCATAGTCAGCAAAAGCCAGTGATCCCAAAGAACTCCCCAACAACTGTTTTAATGTGTTAGGGTGAGCATAAGCCAGTATAGGCTGTATTCATTCCTTGTAAAGGGCCCTGGTTCCTCTGGCTAAGATTAGGCCTAGATATTTGGCTTTTTGTAGGCAAGGCTAGGCCTTCAAGTTAGACACCTTGTACCGTTGATTAGCTAGAAGGTTCGAGAGATCTAGAGTAGCCTGCTGGCATGAGGCTTCCAAACTTGTAGCCAAAAGTAAATCATCCACATACTGAAGGACCAGAGTGCCTGGACTTGAGAAGTGGCCTAGATCTGGGGCCAGTACCTGACCAAACAGATGAAGGCTGTCCCTAAACCCTTGGGGCAAGGCCATTCACGTAAGTTGGGACATGTGGCCTATGGGACCCTCAAAGGCAAAGAGAAACTGGAAGTCAGAGTTTAGGGATATGCAGAAGAAGGCATCCTTGAGGTCCAGAACACTGATCCATTCTGCTTCCTCTGGTATTTGAGAGGAGCAGGGTATAGGGATTGGGTACAACTGGATATAGAGGAATTACTGCTTCATTGATGAGTCTAATATCTTGCACTAGTCTCCAATGACTATTCGGTTTTTGGACTCCTAGAAATGGGGTGTTGCAGAGACTGGTGCATTTTCTTACAAAGCCTTGAGCTTTTAAATGTCTAACAATATCCTATAATCCTTTATGAGTTTCAGGCCTTAAGGGATATTGCCTTTGATAAGGAAAAGTGGTGGGGTATTTTATCCTGAATTGGACTAAGTGGGCATATTTTGCCCTCCAAATTGTACTTCCAATGCCCAGACTTCAAGGTTGATTCCCTCCTCAAATAGAGGACAACAAATGGGTAACTTGTTCCCCATATTCATGTAAATAATAGCTCCAGCTTTGGCTAATATGTCCCTCCCTAATAAGGGTGTGGAACTTTCAGGCATAACAAGAAAGGCATGTGAAAAGAACAAAGACTCTCATTTACAACTAAGAAGGTGGGAGAAATATCTGGTTACAGACTGTCCCAGGATTTTGGTGGTAATGGACCTTGAGGACAACCGTATGGGGCAGGAGATTAACACTGAAAAGACCATACCAGTGTCCAGGAGGAAGTCAATTTCCTGGCCCCCAATAACCATAAACTTACCCAGGGCTCAGTGAGGATAATGACATGAGCTGGCACTTGCCCCAGGCACCCTCAGTCCTGTTGTTGGATCATCTGGTTGGGGGCTCCTGGGCCAGAGAACCTTTGTCTTCTGGGGCAGTGCACATTCCAGTGACTGCCTTGGCATAGTGAACATGGGCGAGAAGGCAGCTTGTTTCTCATTGGACAATCTTTTTTAAGGTGTCCTTGCAAACCGCACTGATAACAAGCCCTACTGGGTGATTGTCCTGCTCCATTTTCTGTCCTCTCTGAACCAAGGTTTGCTTGTCTGAGGGCCATGACTAAGGCTGCAGCCTTCCTCTGATCTCACTTTTCTTTTTTGGCCTGTTCCTCTTGGTCCCTATTATAGAACACCAAGGTTGCCAGGTTTAATAATGCCTCCAGATCTTGTTCAGGGCCCAGGGCTTGCCTTTGGAACTTTCTCCTGATATCTGTGGCTGATTGGGTAATAAACTTATCTTTTAGGAACAATTGATTCTTGAAGGAGTTGGGTGACAGGGGAGTATATTTGATTAAGGTCTCCCGTAGCTGCTTGAGAAAGACGGAATGATTTTCTTCCTTTCCCTGAAGTACAGTGGACATCACTGAATAATTCATGGGCTTTTTCTTAATTCTCTTTAGTCCTTCTAGAACACAGGTCAATGGAAGTTTGTGACTCCAGTCCCCATGATCTGAGTCTAGGTCCCAGTGGGGATCAATACTTGGGATGACTTGCTGTCCAGTAGGGAATTTGTCCCTTTCTTCAGCTGTCATTCTATCATTTACTTGACTAAGATACCACGTATCTCCAAACTCTTGGACTGCAGCTAAAGCTGCATTTTTTTTTTTTTCATTAAAGGCCAGGGTTTGATCTAACAATAGCATGATATCTCTCCAAGTGAGATCCAAGGTTTGCCCTAGATCCTGTGGGACATCTATATGCCTATAACGATTATCTGAAAACTTCCCCAGGTCTACTTTGATCTGCTTTAAATCAGAGAGGGAGAAGGGGATATATACCCAGGTTGGGCCAAATTATCCTCCCCCTACAGCTTGAAGGGAATATAACCGATAGCCTGGGGGTTTTTGTAGTCCCTTCTAGATTTCTTTGCTTGTTTCCTTCTGGGTGGGGGAGATTAGAGGAGGCTTATCAATTAAGAGGAAGGGGAGCTGTAAGGAGGCTAGGATATAGAGGTAAGCTGAGAGGTCCCCCTGTGGAATGTAAATTACAAGTTTTGCATAGTTTTGGATTATCCTTCAATGAAAAGAAAGTTTGGACATAAAGTATTTCACTCCATTTGCCTTCCCTCTTATAGAAAAGATCAAGCTGCAAGACAGTATTATAATTTATACTTCCCTCAGGTGGCCATTTTTCCCCATCAGAGAGAGAATATTGGGGCCAGGCCATAGTGCAGAAAAAAATAAGGCACTTCTTTTTCAGGGTTTGCAGGTCAAATTAGTCCCAATGACTTAGAATGCATTTCAAGGGTAAGCCTGTTGATGCCTGAGTGTTTGCCATATGAAAGAAAAAGCTGCCCATGTTTGCTTGTTTGTTTGTTTGTTTGTTTGTTTTCCCTGCCAAAGAACCCACAACAGTCCCTGGACCCTGCTGTTTGGAATAGCTGTGCTCACCGAACCAACAGTGGAAACACTAGTTTTCCTCCTAGACCACAAAGAGGACTGAAGAAGGTCAGATTTAGTGGCCCTTACTGATGCATTCTCAAAAACCTGTTAGAGTCCTAAGCATTTTCTCCAACAGAGATAAGGTATTGGGACCTTATCCTTGTCCTATAAAGATGATATGCCTCAAAATGGAGTGGAGGGCCATACCCTGAGGGACGGAAGGGATCTCCAGGGTTGGAATAGTGACGCCTTTTGTCCTCACTTCTCATCATATGAATAGGAAAGATATCCCCCAAAAGGATATCCTAGCTTCCAGAATACCCTTTGTTAGGCCTGTTAGTCTGAGGAGGGATCCTAAAATTCCAAATGGTCTCCCCACTCCGATGGGGCTTCAGGCAAAAATTATGTCTTTCTGAATGGAGAGCCTGGGTGCCTAAAGAAGGGAACAGAGTTCCAATATTTAAGCTAGGAATCATTCTTATAGAAGAAACTAGAAGGGCACCAGAGACAGGGAGTGGTTTTCAGAAGTGGGACTAGCCTCAAAGAAGAGAGGCAGGAGGAAGTTTTTCTGACAGGTGTTAGGACACAGTAGACAAGGGTCCAGATAGAATAGATGGATGAGTCTCTCTTGGGCGATGTAACTTTGAGAGTTCCACTCATGGCTGCAGGGTCAACCAACTTTTTGTCAGGACCCTGGAGTTGAATGGCTTTCCTCTCTGTTGACCCTCGGCTCAGCCCAGAAACACAGGAAAAGCAGAAGCTGGTTCCAGGTAAACTAGTGTTCCCAACTCTGAAGAGTCAGGGTTTGTTAGAGTCCTTTCCCAAAAGCCTGGCATGCATGTCTTTAGTCTGGCTGCCATGCTAGTCGCTTTTAACTGGCTGACAGGTGTCCAGTTAAAAGCATTTAATTCTGAATTCTAGCCCCTGAATTCTAAGGAAAAATAGGACAGAATAGCAAGTGAAAGGGGTCTGATGGTACTCATCAAGTGGCAAAATCCTGGACAATCCCCCAAGATGTGTCCAGAATTGATTCCTTCTGGTGGGTTCATGGTCTCATTGACTTCAAGAAAAAAGCCACGGACCTTCGCAGTGAGTGTTCCACCTCTTAAAGGTAGCATGGACCCAAAGAGTCACTCAAAGAGTGAGCAGTAGCAAGGTTTATTGTGAAGAACAAAAGAACAAAGCTTCCACAGTGTCAAAGGGGACACAAGCAGGTTGCCGCTGCTGGCTGGGTGTTGCCAGCTTTTATTCCTGTATTGGCTCCTCCCATGTTTTGTTTCTGTCCTATCAGAGTGCCCTTTTTTCAATCATCCCTGCCATTGGCTACTTTTAAGATCCTGCTGATTGGTGTGTTTTGCCGAGTGCTGTGCTCTTGTAAGACACAAAAGTTATCCAAGTCCCCACTTGACCCAGGAAGTCCAGTTGGCTTCACCTCTCAATATTATGTTAGATCTGCAGGAGCCCAGAATGCAAGAGTGGTGGAGACTTGGCAGCTTTCATCTACATTTCAGAGGATGAATAAGAAAGCCTGTATGCCCAGACAGAAGCCTGCTGCAGGGTTAGAGCCCTACAGAAAGCCTTTGGTAAGGCAATGCTGAGCTGAAATGTGGTGTTGGGGCTCCCATAGAGAGTTACCACCAGGATAGTTCCTAGGGAAGCTATGGAAATGAGGCCACTGGCCTCCAGACCCCAGAATGATAGAGCTACCAGGAAAATACAATCTCAGTCTAGAAAAGCCACAGGTGACCAGGAGTGGGGGCTCACACCTGTAACACCAGCACTTTGGGAGACCAAGGTAGGCAGATCAGTTGAGGTCAGCAATTTGAGACCAGCTTGGCCAACATGGTGAAACATTTTCTCTACACACACACACACACACACACACACACACAAAAGCTAAAATTATCTGGGTGGGTGGCAGGTGCCTGTAATCCCAGCTAACCAGGAAGCTGAGGCAGAAGAATCACTTGAACACTTGAACCCAGGAAGCAGAATTTGCAGTGAGGCGAGATAGCACCACTGCACTCTAGTCTGGGAAACAGAAAGAGACTCCATCAAAAAAAAAAAAAAGGAAAAGAAAGAAAGAAAGAAAAGCCACATGCATTGGATGCCAACCTGTGAAAGCAGCCACGTTGAAGCAGCACCAGAAAAGCCATAGGAACAGGGCCGCCTTAGGCATTGAGAACCGACCACTCAACATCAGTGTAGCCAGGATGGAGGATATGGAATCAATGGAATTTTTTTTGGAGTTTTCAGGCTTAATATCTTCCCTGCTGAGTGGGGTCTCTAACCCGTTTCTTTTGGCCGAATTCTCCATTTCAAAATAGAAATGGTTATGTGATGCCTGTACAATCATTGTATCTTGGTTATAAATAACTCATTTTTGATTTCACAGGCTCATACCTGTAAGAAACTTGCCTTGAGTTTCAGAAGAAGCTTAGGACTTTGGACTTTTGAGATAATTCTGGAACAAGTTAAGACTTGTGGGGACTATTGAGAAAAAATGATTGTGAGAATAAACACACTAAGGCACATGGATACTGCAAATATGTTTGCAATACCTGCTCTGCCCCAAGCATACTACGCAAATATTGTCTCATTTATTCCTCACAAAACTGATGGGCTTAATTAAGTAATTTTTGACTCTTTAAAGGTACAGAAATAGTTGTAATACTTTATTTTAGATACTTTAAAGGCTTGGCATGGTTAAATCACTTGACTTAATTTATATACTATTACATAGTCAGTAAATGGCACTTGGATTTGGAACTACGGTCTGCAGACTCTAAATCTGCTTGATTCTTTTTACCATATTGGGCTAAAGTTATCCAATAAAATAGGGGTCCTAAAATTATATAATTTTAGAGGAAGGCTGGTAATATAAATATGGGATGTTGGCCATGTATAAGACAAACGATGGGCTATAAGAAATATTCTATTTTCCCTCTGACTCAGAAAGAAGAACAATAGCACAAGTGCTCTAATAACAATTGACAACCAGCCTCAGTATTAGGGTGCAATAGGGATTGGTAGGAACTGTGATGAACCACAGGGAAGGTGACCTCAACTCAGTCAATAAATACTATGTTCAAAAAAAAGATCCACTGATATCAAAACTTCTGATGTTTTTTCAAGAAAAGTGTTATCCACACATATAAGTGGAATCTCTCAGTTCTAATTAAGAATGAGATATAAATACTGTGTAGGCCAACACTGTATGAGTCAAACAAAATACATCTGTGGACCATCTGTGGCCCTCTAGCTGCCAGTTTGCAACCTCTGATAGGAAAACATACTCAGTATAACACTTAAATGTGTTAAGGGCAAACACAGCACAGGGAGCCAAGAGAGGAAGGAATGGGATAAAAGAGTAAAATGTTTCCAAATGAATTTATTCTTCTTCTCTATTCTTTTTCCATTATTTGAAAAACAGTATATAAAGCAATGAGCAATACCTTTAAAGGGGAAGGTAAACCCTGTTCAACAGACTGTTTAATAAATTAAGAATCATTGTATCATACTTAGTTATATTTTTTAAATGTGTACTCCGTTCTAGAAAGTATAGCTAAACAAAAACTGATATAGTGGAATTATCCTGTTATTTAATGTTTTCGGTAATTTCATTTCAAATTTAGACAAAATTATAGAAATGGTCTGTGTAACTCGAAGATTCCAAGTTGACTTTAAATGACATGGGTGTTTTTCTCAGGCTGATTGTACTGCAGATAAATTTATGTAGGTAGACAGATGTAAAAGAAGTAAATGTACACACACACACACACACACACACACACATACACACATACACACAGAGAAAGGTTACCCTCCAACAAATTTTTAACATTTAATCCTGTCATATTCACATGGTACTTAAAACTTTAAATGTACTATTCTGGCATTGTATATTCTATACAATTTAATGTATGAGACAGTGTGATATCCTATAACGAATTTAAAATTAGGATACAAATGTAGATGGGCGCATGGAATAACAAAAAGAACATGAAACAATGATTTTTTTCTGCTGTTGTTCACACTCTGCCTTTTAAGTCCGATCATCAACTCCATAGTGGGCTCTGTATTGTTATTGAGATTATATTCTACCAATAATATTCATTGGAATTCTAGCTGCAAAGAATAGGTAAAATACATGTCCCAGAATTTCAATTTTTTGAGAAAACATTTGCTTTATGGATGAAAAACCAACTTTGCTCTTAGGTTTAGGGAGAAATGAAGCAGACTCATATCTTGGCTCTAAATTATTTGTGAAAAAAATCATGCTTATGGTCTCAAAATGGCAGAACTACATTACAGTGTAAAAATAAAGCTAGCAGTGCATTTTTTTTTCCATGAAGACAGCAAATATGTAAGCATCCCGGTTTCCAGTTTTCCTTTTATGAAAATAATAGCTCAATGCTACTTCAAGGTTCTATTATTTAAAAGATATACTGTATGTGCAAACAGAGTGCCTGTGAAACTTTTCAAAACATATGTCTAAAACAGAGCTGTTTAGTTTGACAGAGTTTCAAATGCCAAGAGATTGTGTTGAATGCAAAATCAAGTTCTGAAAGTGATGAGCTGAAAGGTAGTTGGATGGGATTGAATCTTGACAAGGTTCAGCACTTCTTTGTCTCAAGATGACAATCAACACATCCAAGATTCCTCTCAAGGTTTTCTAAGTGTTGCCTTGGGACTGTCCATTGAGAAGCTTTTTGGTCTAATGCTTATATACTACACAAGGTAAAATATACAAGGTAAATCTTTGTATATTTTTTAGTCACAAGTACTATATCATTGTGCAATGTATTACATAGATGAAATAATTGAACACTCAAATTCTAAGAGATGAAAAATACGCCAAAGTGTTTCATTTCATTGAATACACTGATATGTATACTCTGATAGTGGCCATAGGTGTGCTCATTAGTGAAAGCTGGATAGAGAATGCGAAAATGTACAAAGCATAATCCAGCCACACTTTGAATGGAGTTCATAAAAACAGAATCCTTTCCTGTGTTTCACTCTCCTGTAACTCCAGAACCTACCAGTAGGCTAGGAAAATAGTTAAACCTTAATATAGACTGGTATATAGATAAAGAAATGATTGACACACACACAAATCATAATTTAAGACGTGTTATGTGCACATAAAAGATCTAGGGGAACTGATTTCTAATCAGCATTGATAGGCCTGCGGGTAACAAGCCAAAAAAGTGTTGAATCTGACTCCAGGGATGTGAGGCCAAGGAATGCCCAGCAGCCACACCTCCAAATTCAAAATCTGTCATTACTTCATTTCCAAATACCTCATCAAGAAGCATAGATTAAGATGTCAATGTTACTTTATATTCAGGCCTTAAGTTTGCTCCGTTAGCAAAAAATAGAGTAATACAATTTCCATATGAAAAGGAGGACTAGCCACATTGCTCATTGCTCATTGCTCTAGCTAGAGATGTCTAGACTGTGCACCATTCTCTGAATTTTCCTTCACTCCCACCAGGTCCACATTCTTTTGTCACAACATGAGGATGTAATTTTTTAGCTTACCTACTAGATAGTCCTGGAACTCTAATCTATGAAGTCCTAGGATGCCCTGACTCATGCCAGAATAGATATAGATGAATGGACCTTTGTCCCATTAAACTAGAATATGATCTGTTTCATTGTTTTGCACAATAAATGTGTGATGGAAGGAATAAAAGGGAGAGAGCAAGGGAGGCAGGGGAAGGAAGAAAGAGGAAAGGCAGAAAAATAATTACATGAATTGGTTGAACCAATCACTACAAAACACACTTTTTGCAAATATTGTGTTATCATGTATTTAGTAAGAAATTTAATTTGATATATAAGGTAGAGTGCTATCCTATGAAGAGTTTAGGATTAAGATTTATTTATTTATTCCCAGGTCTTCTTGTTGGCTACCTGTGAGAATTTAGAAAACTTAATGTCTCTGAATGCCAGCATTCTCATTAACTTGATAACTATAAGCATATCCATCTGAAAACATTGTTGAGGGAATTAAAGAAACCCATCTATGTGAAAGAGATGGGCTGGCATATCACCAACATGCATCTCTCATTTGTGTATAATATTGAAAATCCAAAACTTCTCAATTTATTTGACTTCCATAAATTTTCCACTTATGACTTTATATCTAGACCAATTTGTACCTCAAGCCTCTGAAGCCCAATTATGGAGGATGAAAGCTAAGGATATGGGCTTGAAATATAATCGAATTCTCTTAAACTACATTATAAATGGTGAAACAGCAGCAAAAACACACCCACTCTGACCACAGGCAGCTAATCATCCTTGAAGATAACGAGATTTACCTGGGAAGTTTATCTGGCCCAATAAAGCAATTTTTCTCCAGCTAAGTGGAAGGAATTACATCCATTAGTAAGTAATCTGTAAAAAGAGAAACAATTTAAGTTGCGATGTCTGATTACTAGAGCTATGCTAATCTTTCAATTCCCAACTCCGTCTGCTTTACGACGGCATCTCCTTTTGCTCCATATCTGTTTCTCTGTGAAAAAGGAAAAGTGTTCTTTACCATGCTTTTTTTCTTCCCTCAGCCAGTGCCAAAGATCAAACATCCTGATTTCTATTGCAATTTAATGCCACTTCTCTTGTTTCCCATACCTATTTGGTCTACTTCTATAAAAGGATGTAATTGCCTACGTAGTTGGATATGAGTGGTTTTGAGGGACAGTCTCTCTGTAATCATGACATTAAAATATTGTTTAAAAAATTAAGCATAGAAAATTATATTTTGGATAGATAAGAGTAATTTTTTTAGCTGAATTTGTTGCAGAGTAACTCCACTGTATATTAGCTTTTGTGAAAGGTTAAAGAAAATGAGCGAAGACCAATTGAACCTCAGACAAAATTGAACCTGAGATGTAAGTACTGGAGACTAGAACTGGCAACACAAAACATCAATCAACCCCAGGACAGCCTAACATTTAATAAACTATTGACATTGATGCTCATACGAGATTTCTAGGTTCATAATTAAACAAACAAAAACTGAGCTGAGATGATGCCACACCGGGATCCTTAATTATAACTTTCCCTTTCTGAGGTCAAACAAAACATAGTAGTTTAGAACGACCATTATGTTTTAGAAGTCTTACATTTTAATTCTAGCTTCACCAGGTACTAGCTGAGAGACCTCGGTCAAGTGATTTGATCTAAAATCTTAGTTACTCATATGAAAAATAATGATCCTAATGGTAACTTTCTTATAAGACTGTTGTAAAAATTGAATTAAACAAAACATAATAAAGTGTTTGGTGATTTAAGCGAGCAGGTTAATTATAGACAGACTGTTTCTTGGTGAATTAGGTTAAAGGAATGAGAAAGAACTATTTCCAATGTGGGGGCATATCTACCATTCAAATTAGAGAGTTTATGTGGAGAGTTTTTATCCCTGGTTCATCGTATCATCAACCATATCAAGTAGGAGACAAGCTTTTCTAAATCCTTTTTCTATTTCATAGCAGAACAACCAGTTCATACCAGTTTCTTCAGACAGGGTACAATGGATCAAACTGTACCATTTTAAAATTAAAATATTGAGGTTATAACTCCTAGTACCTTAAAATGTGACCTTATTTAGAAATATGGAGTGGGGTTGGTCCCTAATTCCACATAAGTGGCTCCTTATAAAAAGAGGTATTTGGAGATAGGCATGCACAGAGGAAGATGAAGGCAGAGAAAGTGATGCAGAAGTCAAGGATCACCCAAGATTGCCAGCAAATCTTCAGAGGCTGGGGGAGAGGCTTGGGACAGTTCCTTCCCTCACTGCCCTCAGGAAGAATCAGCCCTACCACAGCTTCATCTCAGATTTCTCTCCGGGACTGAGAGACAACAAATTTCTACGTAGTTCAGGTACTTTCTTATAGCAGCTCTAGAACGTCCTATGTAGAGTATAACTTTCATCTTAATTGAAAGCAACTTGTATTGGCCTAGAATTATTCTGCTTTTTAACATACATTGCCCATCTCTACTCTCATTTATTAGTAACATTTCAACTCTCAGAAAGTATATGTATCAGTCAACATCCCAGTAAGCAACAGACAACATTCACAGCTGAGATTTTTGTGAAAATGAAAGATCTGTCTACAAGAGGTATAGACAAGGCTAAGGAAAACCACAGATAAGTTGAGACACCCAAGAAGTAGCAATAGCAATCAGCTGATACTACCCCCCACCCCCAGCACTGATAGAGAAAGAAGAGAAAATGGAATCACTAAAGCCTAGGTCATAATGTAAATGTTACCAGGCAGAAGCCACCCCTTAGCAAGGCATGGCCAGAACCACATTGAATCAGAAATACAGCTGTAGGAAAAAAATACTCTGAGCTACAGGAGTCTCCCATTCGCTAATACCAACCAGAAACCAGAGGGAAAAGAGTTCCAGGTGATGCAGATCATAGAAGTAAGCCTTCCTGGGAACAGAGCAAGACAGAGCTGGGCAGAGAACAGATCTGAGGGCAAAGGGAAGAGAACAGGAACCAGTGTCCATTATGACCCTTGGGGCTATAAGTAATAAATTGCCAAATTAAAAGTGTATTAAGCAAAATTTAATTAATTTTTTTATTTATAGAAAATGTTTGATTATAGAAAATTTCAGAGTTGGTTTAGCAGCTCAACCACACTCAGGTAACTAGGAACTACTGTGGTGCTAAATTTCAAGAGTCTCCTAATATTTTCTCATGATTGAAGAAGACTCGCATTTCCAAACATCACATCATTACACAAGTGAGCACAACTACAAAAAGGAGACAGTTAGTGAGCTTTCTCCCTTTCTTTTGAGAGATAGTCTTTTACTCTGTTGCCCAGGCCGGAGTGCAGTGGCACAATCATAGCTCACAGGAGCCTCAGACTCTTGGGTTCAAGGTCTTTCCGCATCAGCCTCCTGAGTAGCTCAGACTACAAGTGCATGCAACCACAACCGGCTATTTTTTGTATTTTTGGTAGAGACGGGGGTCTCGCTATGTTGCTCAAGCTGGTCTGCAACTCTTGGCCTAAAGCAATTTACTTGCCTCGGCCTCCCAAAGCATTGAGCTTACAGGCATTTTCAGCCCTCAGCTTTTTATTTTACTTCTCTCTTTTTCTAAGTATGGTAATTTTTCCTGGAACAGTCCCCTTTTATCTTATTGGCCACATATGGGTCACAAAACTACTAGGAATCCTAACACTAGCAAAAGGAAATGGAAACATTATGATTGTTTTAAATTAACTATTCATCTCCTGGGTCAAGTGGCTCCTTCCTTTAGGAAGAAGCTGACCATATAACCAGCTCAGCTGAGCACAACAGAGGAGGGATTTGCATGAAAAGGCGATCATCGTCATGTTCCCGTATTTCCAAATCCTAAGGATCCGAACTCCACTACACCCTCCCAGTACTGACAGCACCTTCAAAGTCTCCTCTTTCTCTTTCCACAGCTCTGATTCTGCTGAGGTTCCAACTTAACTTTCATCATGAGTCCTAACTTTGCAGCCAGTGACCTTACCTATCACTTAGCCTGTCTCTGCCTCAGTTTACTCATTGAATTGAGACACAGTATGATTTTAAAATGTGATTGAGTCTTTCCTCATCATCATAGTGATACATAGATAAGTGGGAATATATTGAGTTGAGGTAAGCTTCTGCAGTAAGACCAGAGATTTAGCTCAAGAATTAATATCAATATTAATTTTTTAACAAATGAATATTAGTGATAATATAAAAATCATTTCAAAATAAGTGTCAGAAAGCCTGACTTTAACCTCATTTCCTACTTACTTGCAGTGTGACCTTTATTCAGGAAAAAAAGTCTCGTAAACTCTCTGGGCTTATTTCTTCACCATTTAGATGAAGAGGTTAATTTAGAGTTTTAACCTTACAACTACCTCACAGAATATCTATGAGCGGTTTATGATGTTGATTACACTCTGAAATTTAAGATCAATATGTAATGGTAACTAATATTTGTTTAGTGTCAACATATTAAATGCTTCTGGGGTGGAGGTGAGGCAGAATTATTAATTGTCTTTGCTAATTCCTTTAAAGTATGAACTTATACCTCCTTTGAGATTTTTCTCTATTCTTCTTGGTGAATATTAATATGCTAATATACTAACTAGAAATATGACACATGCTCCAGTTTCATAAAGCACAGCTAGCCTAGGTGGTTTAGGTTCATTTTCACATAATGAGCCAATCTCCTGACACCAGTTGGTTGCACACTTCTGCAGGTGATCACAATACCCACTGAACAGCAAGAGAGAGTCCTGTCTTTAGAAAACTTAAAGTCATAGAGTCACAGCTATTATTTCCACACATGCTCCTCAAATCTGACAGATCCACAGCAGTCAAATTTAAGTCTTTAGTGTCTTGAAAATGTCATCTTCACATTTTCATTTTGGAGAAAAAGCTAACCTTAGAACAGTTTAAATAATTGACTTATATAGGTGCATTTTGTGTTTTAAAAGCATAAGAAAGTTCAAAATGTTCTCAATTACATGTTCTTAAGGTTCTCTGAGTAAATATACCGCCATTTCTGCAGAGTTTCTAATACTTTTTAAGCTATTAAGTTATCAGATTCCCCAAATTATTCAAGAGAAATATTTCCTTCTTAGATTTGTCCTTAAGAAGATCAAACAATACTTAGTCTCCCTGAGGAAATGACAATTGATCCTTTATTTTCACATGAAACCTACTAACTTTAAACAAGTGGGTAAGTCATTTTAATATTTTCTCATCAGAAATCTACATTAAAGATAAGTATGAGGATAACTTTAAACATCATTTGGTATTTACAGTAGACAGCTGAGGCGCCATCATTCTTCACAATAAGCCTAGACATATGTATTCTACATTAGTGGAATATTAGATAAATAGAGTTTTACAAGGTGAGGGAATCTATTTATTACATGTGCTTGTGAGAATACAGCCTATGTAATCTTCAGATGATAAACAATTTTAAAATACTAAAGCATGTGCACTATTTTATCACTGAATTTAGACACATTTAAAAGCCTCTATGTATTCAACCTTTGCCTTCAATAAATTCACTTATTACATACATGATTAGAATTTTTCCTTTGGAGATATTTCTCAAACTTAACCTTTATTTTAAAAAACCTAATACCACCATTAGGGCGATTTAGAGCAAAGAATATACATCTACATCTACTATGATTTGGACTTAATTTGTTCACTAGAATCTTTCCTTTCAACCACTTTTCCTTTAGGAAATAGGGTGAGCCTATTATGTCAGAAATATTCTGAATCCTTTGACGAGAGGGACAGATGTGCCTGTTTTATGCATCATGGACTGAGGCTGGAGGTCAAGCTATGAAATTTTCTGTAGTTGGATCAGGTCACTGGTCACTAGTCCTGATGTTGGGAGGGGTAAACAAATAAGATTAGAACTTAGTTTTTTTATTTTCCTTTCAAAACGCTTTTCACATTATTACTCATATGGTTTGGCTCTGAGTCCCCACCCAAATCTCATCTTCAATTGTAATCCCCACATGTCAAGGGAGGGACCTGGAAGGAGGTGGTTGGATCATGGGGGGCGGTTTCCCCCATGCTATTCGCATGATAGTGAGTGAAGATCTTATGGTTTTAAAAGTGGCAGTTCCCCTTTGCTCTCTTACACACTCTCTCTCTCTCTCTTTCTCTCTCTCTCTCTCTCTTTCTCCTGCCACTATGTAAGATGTGCCTTGCTTCCCCTTCACCTCCAGCCATGATTGTAAGTTTTCTGAGGCCTCCCTACCCAGGTGGAGCTGTGAGTCAATTAAACCTCTTTCCTTTATAAATTGCCCAGTCTCGGGTCGTTCTTTATAGCAGTGTGAAAATGGACTAACACAATTACTAATAGAGTTCTTCTGTCTCCCATCTGAAATTATGCTTGTCTTGATGTCCCTTCCTTCTTTGACTTCAAAATGAGTTAGTATTTCAGCTCAGGAGGGCAATAGTATCTTGTCTGACTGTAATAGAATTAGAACCCTCTTATTGTGTTTTATCATCAAAGACTTGATATGCCAAAGGTAAATCTAAATTGAAACATGGTGAAAGCAATTGTAACAAATGTGGAAGACCCATTGTTTTCCTGAGTGTATCACTAGACATTCAGAATTTATGAGAGAGCAGAATTTGAATAACCTACTATGTTATATTTCCAATGAGAACGTTCTACAAAGGAAAATGTCATCTGACACACAACCCACAAAACGATGCTACCAGAGTTTGCCTCTGCCCAAGGAAAATGGAACTGTTGCTTCTTCACTTATCCCAGTTATTGTCTCATTCATTCATATACTGCCAGAAAGTGTTCTGAGCGCCTTAAGGAGGTACTCTGAATCAGTTCTTTACTCAAGAATAGAGATGACTCATACACTAAGAAAATGTGGGCCCTGAAAATTGTAGTGAGAGGCCCAGAGCCTAGTGCAGAGGGAGAATCAGATTATGTGTCCCTGGCCCACCAAGCACATGCCACAAAACCCTCCTCACTTGTGCATTTGGAATAGGGGAGAAGGGTATGGGATGTCCCCTACCCCTGTGAGTGTGTTTCACATGCACCTCCCTAGCTCTTTGTCTCTTTCCTTTCTCTCCTCACTTTCCAAATTCCTTTAAAAAAATCTCTGTTTTTGGTGTCCTTCAATAAATTGCAAATATCAGTGTTTTTTTTTCTTTCAAATGTTTTACTAATTTCATATACTTGGTTTTTGTCTTTGTTGGTTTTCCTCTAGCCGGCACCTTTCATAATTGCCTAAAAATGTGACATCTGTTCTTATGACTACTTGCTCATTCTGAATAAGCTGAAGTGAGCATGTTCTCCAGCTTGCTAAGAAGCATGGGAGGGAGAAAACAATGGCAGAGTGACAAAGGGTCTAACGCTTGGCTATGTTTGTTCTTCCTATAAATTCTTGATATTAAAGTCATCTCTCCACCAAAAAGGTTGGTTTCTTCCAGAGAACCTTATGTGGCCAATGTAAATCACATTAATATACTAATTATCCACATTGACTATTCCTTGCAAACTAGTGTATTCTTCTAATGAGCCTATAAGAATATGTATACACTTCTTGACTTGGTCAATATTACATCTTTTCCTCCTTCACTGTCCTCACCAATTCCTGTTGATTTTTTCTAACAAATACTTCTCAAATCCATCTATTTATCTCCATTTGCCCTTTATCTTCTCCACAACTATGGGAGTTCCTCTTAATTTGTTATCCAGTTTCCTCTTACCATGTTATGCTACAACTGTGAAGTCAAGGAAACAATCTTCCAGAATGACAAGTCTACTCAGGATTTTTGACCTCTACAGCAAGAGGTTAGTGTCCACCTACAAAATTTGGGAAAATGTCCACGCAAGATCACTCTCACTTCTGACACCAACTGCAAGTTTGGTAGGTATATTAGCCGAGGTTTCCCAGAGAGGCAGAACCAATAGAGAGTTTGTACACACACACACACACACACACAAACACACAAACACACACAAGAAAAAGAGTGAGAAGGAGAGACAAAGAGAGAAAGCAAGAAGGAGATTTTAAGAAACTAGCTCACACAATTATGGAGGCTTGGTAAGTCCAAACTCTGAAAGGCAGGCCAGAAGGCTGAAGAGCCATGGTTTGCAATGTAAATCCAAAGGAAGTCTGCTAGCAGAATTTATTTTTGCTCAAAGGACGTCAGTGTTTGTGTTATTAGGACCTTCAACTGATAGGATGAGGCCCATTCACATTATGGAAGATAATCTACCTTACTCAAAATTCACCAATTTAAATCTTAATCTCATTCAAAAACCACCTTCACTGAAGTATCCAGAATAATGTTTGACCAAATATTTGGGCATGATGACACAGCCAAACTGACACACAAAATTAATCATCAAAGGGCTTCACACAAAACCATCCTCACATTCAATAATTTACTAAAAAGGTGCATAGAACTCACATAAACCTATTATACTCACAGCTACATTTATTGTAGGCAAAAGATGTAGAAAATCAGCCAAATGAAGAGTTGAATAAAACAGAGTCTTCTCAGAGTCTCCTTAGAACGTGTTACCCTCTCAGTATTAATGGGTGACAATATGCATGATGTATTGACAACCCAGGATGCTCACATGAGCTTTGAAATCCAGTTATAATTAGGGCTTCATTATATAGGCATGACTTATTGATTAACTGCCCATGTTGTTAAAGTCAGTCTCCCTGAAGGTCAGGCTGATACCACATGGCCAAAGGATACCACTATAGGTCCTATCATATCATAAAACCATCAGATATGGTCCACAAGGACCCAATGTAAATAGCAAAGACAATCCTGTTACTCAGGAAATTCCAAGGATTTAGAGATCAACTGAGAGGAGTCTAGGACAAAGGCCAGACCACTTTTGGGATGAAGCCAATTTCCTTAATACACACTGTTCACCTTCATCCACACTTCACTCCTTCTAATCAATGTTGCTGTTTACACCCGGCTGCCAGACTAATGTATCCTTCATGGTTACCTATTTGTCTCACAGCAAAATGTCATACACAATTTGGTTCCTATTTCATTAGCCTAATTTTGAGTTATGTTCCTGCTTCAGTCTCCCAACCACAGTTATGCTGTCCTCCTTCAGTCCCTTTATCAGAGGACTTTTACAAGGGCTGATTCCTCCACCTTAATTATTCTTTCTCCTTTCTGCTTAGCTAACTAGTACTTCATACCTCTGGTTTATTAGCACTAACTCTAAGTTGTAGTTTTTGATTATATAATTAAAGTTTTCTTTCCCACAAGATCCTCAGCTGCATCAGGCAGTAATCTTCTTTTTTTTTTTTTTTTTTTTTTAGTTTTGCTCCTTATTTTATCCCAGTATTCGGTACATAATAAATATGAATTAATAAATGCTTACTTTACTCGACAATGAAGATGAAGGGCATACGCTCAAACTGATTCACCCCAGTTGCAGGAATATGCCTTGATGAATAGACTTATTCTCCCCATCAGCACACAAATATCTGTGGCAAACCCAAGTGCAAAGCTTTGTGCAATACAAATTTGTGTTATAGAAAACATCACTCATGGGGAAGATATTCAGAGACACCATGCCACACAACTAGAATAAAGAAATGAGCTCTGTTATAAATGAAATTGATGTCGATCTTTTATTATTTCAGGTAATAGTAGCTAAACTGTCTGCAACGTTTCATTCAAATACCTATAAATGAACTAATATTATTGCACTTAACACTGATTTGAGTTTGCTTTCTGTTTAGGACCACAGAGCTAGTGAGGCACAAGTCGACAACAAAACTGCCAACAAGAATCCACATGAGATTTGGGTAATGAGTTGGGCTGATCAGAACATTCTCTCATTATTTGTTTGCATACACCCCGGTGTGTCATCTCAGAACACATGTGCAGAGATGAAGAAAGCATGGCCTGGTTGTGTGTTTGCTTCTTTCTTTCCAACACAGATGTTTGGCAGCACTCAGGAGACAGGGCATTGCACTAATACTGTGCCACGTTTGTGTTTGTGTTTATCTTCAAATGTATCTAACTGGTGTGAAGCCATGAATTTTTTACCCATAATTACAATTACAGCTCTGGGTGACATTGTGGATAGCTTGATATGTTTCTAAAAAGGAAGGAGAGTTTGCTTCTGGGAATTAGTGGGTGAATATAATGATTCTGGAAGCAACAATATGTATCATAAAGAATCCAAATCAATATTATTATGGTGGAACCTGGTATGTTTGTCACTATTTTCTTTTCAAGCAAAAAGAAAAAAATAAAAACTGGGACAAACAGCTAGCACTTGCACAAAAACTAGAATTCCAAGTGCAGAGGTTCTTTCCAAAGACAGTAGAAAATAGAGAACTTAAGGAATATATACAATGAATTCATCACCCAGTGGAGACAAGTTGCATTGCCCATACCTCCAAACCCCCAGAAACATGAATTCTTCTCCAACTCTCTACTTATCTTCCAAGTGCCATACACTTGAAACCCCTTATAAGGAGGAAAGGGCACAGAACTAAACTGAGGATAGATAAAAATTATAAAATTTAGGTATGTAAACCTTTTGGGGAGTTTAAATAGGTACATCTTCAGAATCACTGAAATGTGTGCTTTAAAACTAAATGACATTAATCTGTGCCACATGTCTATTGTATGCTAGGTGCTGACCAGGTCTATTATTTCCTCATTTTGTAGAAAAATAACTAAGCATCGAAAATATTGAATAACCTGTCCAAGGTGGTAAAGAAAGTAATAAATGAAAAGACAAAATACAAAAATAGGTTAGACTTTTTTCTAACCTATTTTTATAGAAATTGACCTATTAAACTGTCCTACCTTTGTATAATTGAATGAGTATGACTTTAGTGCCCAGCTCCGCATCTGATATGTTACATACACAAAATGTTTATTGAATCAATGAAGAAATAAAAGAAAGAATAGTTGGAATAATAGAAAAATAGAAGGAGGAAGGATTTAAACTTCTGATAACTTAGAAAAATGACTCCAAAATCAGAATCCCTATTATGCATTTTCCTTCTAATTTTCTATATCTAATTGATACTGCATTGGAAAATTTTAACCAAACCTAAATTTCAAAAAAGCATTTGCAGATGCATGTATGTCATTAAGCATCAAACTTTGTGACATTTACATGAGCCACTACCTTCTTTTTTTACTTTTTTTCAACTTCCTGACTTGGAATTATATTAGAAAAATGGAAATAACTGGACATCTGAGTTTTTCTAGATTTCTAACTTTATTTTTCTGGTGCATATGATAATCTTAAAGTTAAATATCTATTCTATACATTTTTCTTCTAAGCAGTGAAGTAATCCAAAAAGGGAAAAGTCTATTCTCACAGTTGAATGTTAACATAACCTTGTTTATTATTTACATATTTTCTTATGGATAGATCTTTATTCCTTTGGATAAATTGATATCTACATTTCTGTCTCTCTTCTCTCTCTATCTCTCTATCTCACCTTTATTGTTTTCCACAGAGTAAAGCCAGCTTTGTAATTTAAAATTAGAGAAGCTGTAATTTCTGAACAGAAAACACCAGCATCCTGTGGACCTGACATGTTAGAACACACTTTCCCACTCTTTTTTCTCTCCCAGTCAAACTTCCTTGCCACACTCCCTGTTCAGGAGGGCTTTCCACCTGACTCATGGGTCAACTTGAACTAAGTTTTAAATTAATGCTACCATTTGTAATTTAAATTAGTTCATGGATGCTTTAATCTTTGCCATTCAATGTAGTTTGTGAATGTCTTAACACAAATAAGTGGCTAATGTGACAGCCCCAGGAAGATGAGAGTCTAAAAGGAGTGGTCAGAGAACAGAAGAATGGATCAGAAAAGAGATGCGTTAGATGAACCGAATTCCATCAGAAGAAATACTTTCCTCACAAAAGAAAAGTTATCCCAGAGAATGACATGTGTCAAAACTTCTAAAGCTGGGCAACTTGTGTTTCCTGATAACCCTAGTCTTCCTGCTTTCCCACTAAACTTTAAAATGTTTTTCTTTTCCATTTCTGGAGCCTGTTATAAATCATTTTATAGATCAGAGAAGAAAGAAAAAAAATTACCAGCAGCACTTTTTCAAATATATTAGAAACTATAGAAATTCTCAAGATATGCATCAGTCTAAAGAGTCTAGGAAATTACTTCTCAAAAGTAACCACTTACAAGTGAACATTTGCTTTCCTAAATCACTAAGAACCAACTTTATTGAATCAGATGAAGCAGCTCTTCATTTTTTTCTTGTTGATCAGAATTTCATTAAGCTGTTCTTTAATGCTCCATGACTTCGTTTGCTCTGGATTTACATTACTCAACCATATCCCCTAAGCTTAATTAAATTTGTTTGTTCATGCCTTGAGCACTTTTCTCTGTTCTGCAGCAAAAATAGCTAAAAATCAAGGGACACTCACTCATCTGTGAAGCTGTCAGTCCATCATAACTTGAATATTGATTTTGGGGAAGGTTGTGACTTTCCCTAGGTGAGCATGTCAAGTTTGTTGACAGAGAGCTCTCTACTTAATTGAATATGATGTCTGTATGGGAAGTGATGAAGTATGTCAGTGATGTGTAAGTTTTCTCTCTCACTGTGTGTGCAGTAGAGGGTAATGATATTCCATCATGTGCTGACCAAACTCCATACGCCTTGTCGTATTACTTCAGTATTTTTTTCCCTTAAAGACCCGGGAGCAATACAGTTATTCATCCAAGAGATGATTATGCATTAAAAGAACTTGAAGCATGAAATATCAGATGGCGATAGTCATAAATGATTTGCCACATGAGTAATAACTTTAATTTGGTCGCTAAACTTACAGTGTAGTTTTACTCATCAGTAATATGGGAGTAATGATCATCCTTCCTGTCATTAACTACTTCTCAGCAGTGTTGTAAAGATTAATTTGTGTTCCTAAATGGTTTTTCAAATGAAAAGTGCAGTGTAAATGTTAGTTTCATAAGCATAGCCCCTCTTGGCAAGTGCTGGCTTTGTCTTTGATTAACATTTAAAATGCTGTATAAGGAATTAAATTTTGCTTGGACAATAACAGAGGAATATTTCTAGTTAGTTTAAAGAGACAGTTAAGTATAATTCAAGACATTACCAAACATAAAACAAAAAGTTTAGCTGCATCAATTTAACAAATATATTGCCTAAATCATTACTTAGTCATTTATAGGTTTCTGATTAAAAAAAAAAAAAAATCTCTGGCTTTCAACCTAACAAATTGCATTGCATTGCACTAGTAAGTTATCCAAATTAGCCTGAAACCATTTCTTCGGCTAATACATGCAAAAACATTCCAAGGTAATATTTTATACTCTGATTTCTCAGGTTTTCATTTGGTTCAGATGTACATTTAAATGATTGCTCACTCAGGTCTCTGGCTATTTCATATCTGGCAAAATTATAGGGTGCAGATTCACATAAAGATGAATAAAAGTAGGAGAAGTAATTTCTTCATGAGTTGGAAACTCTGGTTAAGCATTAACATTGCTCTACTGCTAAGCACAGACAGGATGTTAAGAAGCTGCAGCATCTAAACAGCCTAAGCTTCAACTCCATTTATGAGTGAGGGAATGTCAGTTAATTTTTCTGCCCTCTTGTCAGCTTTGCCTCTGTGAAAATGTTCTTTCCTAACTTTCCTCCTACCTTTCTGTCTGCTCACTCTTTTTTAGTCTTTCTTTTCCTAGATTCTGCTCAAACTGAAGATTTCATACAGTATCTATTTTGGCATTTAAAACACACCCTCCACAACACCTGAGAACTGACTCTCCACATTGCCACTTGCATGGGCCATAGGCGTCTCAAACTCGTCACGAGAAAAAGTGAACTTAGTCTTTCTCTCACCTCCTGGTCTTTTCCTGCTCTGTCCTAGCAAATGACACCCATATCTTACCAAAGACACCAAGATGTCTTTGAAAATTTCTTATCATTAATTTCTTGAATGCATTTTTATTGACTATACACTGTATACGACGAGTACTGTGTAATGCATTGAGCAAAATAAAAACAGTTCCTGTTCTCAGGTAGCTCACAGTCTAGCGAGAGAGATATATTTTAATAAGATAATAAGGATAATAGCTAGTCTGGAAGAGGCAATCAATGGGATTTTGTGACAACATTTAAGACCATGGCACCTGGTAAGGCTGAGCTGAGGAAGTGATGACTAAATATAGATCTGTAGATTGGGAAATACATAAAAGAGTGAAAAGAAAGGCGAAGAGGGAGAAAGGGTTGAATAGTGAGGGTATTTCAGACAGAAGAAAGAGCATGTGCCCTTTTCCCCTCATCAAATCAGACCCCAAATCATGGACCTCTAAGCCAGTTCTCTCTAAGGTATCACATGTGCACACCATTTGCAATCTCCACCTCTACCACCTCTTTTACTTTCTATCATCATAGCACTACCTTCATATGCAAGCCACAAATGCTTATATATCCTCAATATGTGTATCTTCCCCCTTCTAGAAATCCTTTAAAATCTCTTATCAAAATCCAGTAGAATTCTGATAGCCTCTTAACTCTCTTTCTCCCTTTACTTCTTCTCTACAAATATTAGTATATTCTGCTTTAAATTCTCTCCTCTTTGACAATGGAAATTCTGATAGTCTCTCAATCTTCAATCTTCTCTAGGTTTGTTAGATGATTAGTTTGTTTTTATTGTCAAAGATGTACAGAATACACATAATTCCTCATACAATGGAGAAGAAAGAGAAGGAGGAATTTCAAATACCGTTACTTATTTTTCTTTAAGTGGAAAGGACATAAGTACATACTTGGTTCTTTTACTTCTTAAAATGGCTCAAATTTAGGTGCATACATTTTCCTACGTATCATGAAGTTGGAAAATATCAATTCTTTATAAAACTTTACTAGTTTTACTTTATGACAAATGGAGAAGATATGTTTTATTATAAAAAAGTATTTTAACCTTCATTTGAACTTAATGTTGGCATGTTATACCTAAGAAGAAAATCCAAACCTCATAAATGAATTACTCTTTCTAAGAAAGTGGACAGAGTTTTGCATTGGAGAAATATAATCCTATCTTACCTCTTCCTATATTCTCCATTTACCACACTAATATTCTGGCTCAGCTTTTGGAAAACACATTGCATATTCTTCCATAAGTCAGGGAAGATGCATAAAAATTCAGAAGCAACCCTTATTCCACTCTAGAGCTTTCAAGATTTTTAAACTATAGGAACTATTTGTGTCCTGAAATTCCACTAGAAACAGGAAAAAATAAACAGTAACAATTTTATAGTTCATGGCATATGTACACTCTCAATTAATTTCCAACAATCAACTGGGATCACTTTCAATATTTTCATTTTATAAAAGAAAATTACAATTCAGAGAAGATAAGAAATTTGTTCCCAGAACTCATATTATTAGTTCAAGAATTAAGACCAGAATTGGTTATCTGTTCTGATGCTGAGTTCCCCTAGGATTAGTCAACAATAGCCTTGGGAGTCATACAGATTGGAAGTTGATACAGTTTGGATCTGTGTCCCCACCCAAATTTCATAACAAAATGTAATTCCCAGTGTTGCAGGTGGGGACTGGTAGGAGGAAATTACATGGTGGGAGTGGATTTCTCATAAATGTTTTACACCATCCCTCTCCGTACTGTCCTCGTGGTAGCAAGTGAGTTCCCATGAGATCTGGTTGTTTAAAAGTTTGTTGCACCTTCCCCCTCTCTCTCTTGCTCCTTCTCTGGCCATGTGACACCCCTGTTGCCCTTTCACCTCCTGCCATGATTGTAAGTTTCCTGAGGCTTCCCAAAATCCCAAGCAGATGCCAGTATCATGCTTCCTGTATATCCTGCAGAACCATAAGTCAATTAAATCTCTTTTCTGTATAAATTACCCAGTCTCAGGTATTTCTTTATAGCAATGTGAGAACAGAGTAACACAGAAGTCAGCTGGTTAATTGGCTTTGACTATTACTTTATCTTTGAAAATATCCTACTTGCTGACTAACACATCACATTTTGGGGGCCAATACCTCTAGGAGCCCAATTCCAACATTTTTTTCATTACCATCCAGTTTTCCAATCCATTTAACTGTGCTCAATAACCCCTTATAGTCCCACTTTTCCCCATACCTTGTTCAGTTCCATACCCATCATTATAATCAGTATGGCAGAGACAACTAGAAGTCTTCGAAATTTATTATACCCATCTATAGCAACAAATGTGTAGCTGAAAAGCAAGGATCCACCCAGGAATTACTTTCCTTAGGTATACTGGAAGTAAGTGTGGTCATATGATTAGCTCTCTCCAGTAGAATGTGAGGGAATGTAATGGGTCCTACTCTTGAAATGATTTTTTAATTGTTTTTTCTTTTCTTTTCTTCCCCTTGACCTAATTAGAAGCATTAATAAATAAATAAATAAATAAGTCAAGGCTGCTGAATCATCTAATGGGAAAGAGACACTTACCTACCTGATATGTGTAAGAGAAATAAATTATTATTTTTTGGTTGAACCATTATGTTAAGAGTCTACTTAGAGCAGTTTAGACTATCTTAGCCAATATATGCCTCCACACGCTTCCCACCTCTCCCTCAGTCATACTGATGTGTCTAGTTCAGTCCATCTTTCTGCTTACTCCTTCTGGGAACTAAACAACTGAGCATATCTCCAGAAAATTTAAAAAAAAAAAAATTAAAGAAAGGGAACACTAAGTTACCTCACATTACCTGGCCTCTCTTTACATGGTGAAATCTCAGTTTCAGTGCTAGCCCAAAATGTTACTGTATAATTCCAGGAGGTATATCCTCTCTTATTAGCTGACTGCTTCATACCTGCGCTATTCTCAACTTTCAACATTCCTCCCACCACAATTTCACCTGATAATCTTGGTTTATTTTACTGAGAAAATAAAGATGCCAACAGAAAGCTATTACAACCTCCCATCATCAAATCTTTCGGCCTCATTGTATCTGTGCTCAGGTTTATCATTGCTTTCCCTCCTTGGTAGAACTCTTACTCTCTTACCTAAGCTAACTCACCAATCCATTCAGACACCAGTCCTCTTCAAGGTCACTCATGGATCATGGATTTTACTTTCAACTTTCAACCTAATCAATCTTGTGTGTACATATTATAGGTATTATTATATTAAATATATATTATGACTTGATATAATATATTAATATGTATTTGTAAAATATATACAAATTATTTATATCTTAAAAATTTACCTCTTTTCTCTTTAATTTTCCTTCATATACCTTTTCAATCTTCTGTTCTATTTTAAAGTGAAACACATCTAATTCTATTCTTCTTCTCTCTTGAATCTGCACCAATTAAAGTCTTATCTCCAACTCCTAGAGTTGTTATTATAAAGGTTATCAATGATTTCCACGTTGGCTAAATCTATTTGTCAATTTTTAATCCACTTCTGCCTTAATCTATCATCTATATTTCCTCACTGAAATATTCTTAAAATGCATTTTTTTTGTCATTTGATTTCTTGGATACCATATATTTTTATTGGTTTTTCTTTATATCACTGTCTTCTGTTCCTTACTTTTCTATTCTGTATCTTTATTACTCCTATGTCTAAATATTAGAGTGTCCCAGGAATCTGTCTTTAGATATCTTCCCATCTACACTATCTACACTACTTAAGATTCTTAGATGATCATATCTTGTCCCAAGAGTTTAATTACCAATCTGATGCTTAGAAATGCCCAAATTTGCATCTCCAACTAAGAACTGCCTAATGAACTTCTAACTCATTGCCTGTTCAAAATTTTCTCTTTAATACATAATATTCAACACTATAAATCTCAAATTTAGCATATACAAAATATAATTCAACCTTTGCTACAACCTGTTCCTCCTTCAGTCTTCCCCATTCCAGGAAATGACAACTTCATGTACCTTGTTGTCTAGGCAAAATCCTTTTGGTCTCACCCAGTTTCTTCATTATACCACCAAATCTTGTTAGCTTTACCTTAAAATAAATGCAGAAACAATATTTTCCACCATATCCACTGCTCCTGTTTCAGCGCAAGGCAGCACCATCTATTTCCTGGTTTGTTGAAGTAGCTTCCTAACTGTTCTCCCCAATTCTGCCCTCATCTTCTTTAAGCCATGGGTAATATTGTCAAGACATAAATCAGATTATGGTCTTCCCTTGCTTACAACACTTCAGCAGCTTCCCACCACACTCATAGTAAAAGCTTAATTCCTTAAAAGCTTTATATGATCTGGATTTCATAACCACTATGATTTAATCACCTGTTTCCCCCACCATAATTTAGCTCTAGTTTCTCTGGTGTTATTGTCCTTCCTCCAGCAGGCTTGGGTACACTACCATGTCTGGGTTTTACACTTACTGTTTTTTCTTCTAGAATGCCTTTCCCAGTATATTTATGTGGCTTGGGCTCCAATTTCCTATAAATATCAAGAAAGAGCCAGTGCCTCAAAGATGTTTTTCTTGACCGTCCTACAAAGAAAACCATATACCACTAGATTTCTCTTCCTTCTTTCTTTGTCTTTATAAACATTATTGCTTCCCAACTTTTACTTCTTTCATTTTTGTTCTCTCAACACTACTTTATAAGCCTCATGACAGAAGGACTTTGTATACCGTCTTCATTTTTATATTTCTAGCCCTAAGAACAGCATCTTTCACAGAGGATATACAAAATAGATATCCATTGAGTGAATTAACGATCCTCCCAAACACATTATGAAAGCATCAGGAACAGTATCAACAACCATAAGTGAGGAGTATTGACTTTGTCAAGGGAATTTTTGTCAAAATTTATTCAAACTGCTGTCTTTCTCTAACTACATTTAAATATTATATCAGATTTTGGGGGTGGGGAAAAATTCTGAAACAACTCCCTTGATGATTTTGCTATAAATATCTCTCTCCCAGATTTGTGAAACTCTTGAGCTCCCACGAGTTCCACATAGCATAATTGTCTTCATGGAGTTTCACAGTCACCAAAGAGCTACTTTTGACATCAATTAGTGAGACAGGATGAGTTATGAGACCACAGTTAGTATGAAGGTTTAGAGTAAACAGTTAATGCATTATAACTCATCTGGGAGGATGTAGGTAAATAATGGATAGACTCAAAATGGCTAACAAACTACTCTGCTGAAAACTACTGAAAACAGAGATCAGAACAAACCTTAAGCATCCCTGAAGCACCAACATAAGCCAGGAAGTAAGGTTTGAGAAAGTGGATCTATGTAAGCGTACTTTAGTACAGCCGTTATAATTCTATGTAAGAAACTCAAGCGGATGGTAAATATAATTTAATTTTCATTTCTGAATTAACTTGGAATATAAAGCTCCACTTCATTGCTCTGCAGAAAATAATCTTATTTCTTTTTGTGTTCTACATCCTGTTATTGAAACTGATTTCAAAATCCTGGGTCTTTGTATAATAACAAGCTATGTGGTAGAGTTGAAATTGAATGATCAATTGAATTCATTACATTTACTCAATGTAACCTGTCAGGCATCAACTAAGGGTTAAATCTTCCTGTTTGGCCAACTCTTAGTGTTCTATAATTTTCAGCTTTTTAGGTCTTGCAGCTCTTCAATCGATCTGGTAAACAGGTAGCATTTTGCAGTTTTAGTAAAAATTCTAATGTGTTGTGGAGAAACATTTCCTAGTCCCACTTCTCTGCTGTTCTTAAACAAATAAGAGTTTATTTGCAACGTGCAGAATATCCTATGCAGCTGTTTTCCTAAACACACTGTGTTCTAGGGCATGCACTTCACTATTGTGTGCATCATCACTATTATGCTGCATTTGTACTTTTCTCAGAATTTCTTTTTTTTTTTTTTTAAATTTATTTATTATTATTATACTTTAAGTTGTAGGGTACATGTGCATAACGTGCAGGTTTGTTACATATGTATACTTGTGCCATGTTGGGCTATCTAAAGTTAGGACTTTCTAAGTATATTGCGAAGCCATATTCTTGGGTACCCAGCTCTCCTCTGATCTTATATCAAAGATCCTGTGGGATTTACAAAATTCTTTTTTCCTCTAGATCTTTCCTGATTCCCAGATTAGAAACCTTTACAAATCTCAGAGACAAAAAGTTTTGATCTAAGTCATCACTTTTATCATGTTTACCCCAAAATATAATGTCTTTGACTGAAGTCTTCTGTGTCTCTCGACTCTTTATATTCTCATTCTTTTTAAAAAATCTATGCATTTCTTCCTTGCCAAAACAGGCACTATCCAAAAATCATCAAAGAGGGTGGATTGGGGAAGGTAATAAAAGGGAAAGAAAACTAGTAACAACAGCAAGGTGTACAAATAACATTTCCAAAATGCACTATTTTGTCACATAGAGGAGCATGGAAGATATAACAATGATACCTGACTTCTTATGCTCCCAAATCTCCCTAAATATTGCCTCCTCATGTGATCAGTGCTTTCCTTGTCATGCCCTCACACTTACCTGGGAGTCTGTATGTACCTTAATGCTGAATTCTTGGAAAAATTCCATACAAATGCAAAAATGAGTATCAATAGCCTACTTTTCCTTGGGAAAGAAATAAGAAATTTATATAATAAAATGATAATTTGGGAAATATTTTTAGATGAGATGCTATGGAAGAGTGAGAGATAAACCCGTAGAATAGATATTTGGGAATATACAGGATTTACGCTGCTGCAGATAATAGTATACAGGTCTAAACAGCAGACTTAATCTAGTTATGTAAACACAAAGTGAATGGGCCTATGTTAGCCAGCATCAGTAACTCCTATGACTATCACAAAAAAATATTCTCCAAATATAAATGACTTGACACAATAAAAGTTATTTTTCATGCAAAACAAAACATGGATGTTTCTAGCTGGGCTTTGTCCTGGTGACTTGCTACTCAGTGGTCACTCAGCCTCAAGGGATCCAGGCCACCTGTATCTTGGATTCCACCATCCTCAATATTCAATCTACAATGTTGATGCATAAGACAAGGATTTTTACTGTGTCAAATTGCAAATGGTACACCCCACTTTCACCCTCATGCCAGTAGAAAGCATCACTTCTGTGGCCCACTTAGATTAAGGGGTTAAAACATGAAGGCCTCTGGTGATGAAATTCTTTGCTGAATGCATAGCATTATCTGTGCCCCAGGACTTTTATGACCAACTCTTTGTATGACAGAAAGAGAGGGTAGAGCCTTTAATAAAAATTAACTCTCCTGGTGGCAACAGTAACATCAAACTAAAGGCTAGATTGCCAGTGAATAAAGCATTAAAATGACTGATGGCCAGGAATTTGCCTTGCTTGTCATTTCCACACCTTGCTGATAATAACAACATCTTGGAACATGGAAGTATAATGGGCAGCAGCTTGCCAATAACTATTAAGTGTCAAAGGAATAGAAATCAGATAAAAGGACAGGTTCAAACCAGTAGCCTAGGTTTAAATTCTAAGCCCTCAAAAACAAACTTGTCTGGGAGAACCATATATTCAACTCCTAATTAAATTTTTCTTGATGTTGTTTTTGTTTATTTGAGAAGGAGGCTCAATTTGTCAACCAGGTTGGATTGCAGTGGCGTGATCTCAGCTAACCGCAACCTCTGCCTCACAGGTTTAAGTGATTCTCGTGCCTCAGCCTCCCAAGTAGCTGGGATTACAGGTGCCCACCACCACACCTGGCTAATTTTTTGTATTTTTTATAAAGATGGCATTTCCCCATGTTGGCTAGGCTGGTCTCGAAATTCTGACCTCAGGTGATCCACCTGCCTTGGCCTCCCAAAGTGCTGGGATTACGAGTATGAGCCACCGCTCCCGGCCTAAACATATTTTGATTTGAGAGATTCTCCCATCTTCTATGAACTTTCCCACCAGGCCCTATGACCACCACCATACACAACTACACACATGCACACAAATATACACACACACAAGCACACACAAAGATAGTGGAAGAAGGAAGTCCAGGTTTGTGGGAAAGAGTAAAGACAAAAAATTAGGAGGTGTGGACTTTTTCAAGTAACACTTAGAAATGGAAAGAAAAATAGCAATGAATTTTTTAAAAATCAAAACAAAAAAATCCAAGAGTTTATTCTTCAGATTTTTATTCTAGGATTTAAATTTAGCTTTTAAAATGTTCCTGCTCTAACAGTTTTGACATTTAAAACAATAAAGAACTTTTACAAAGTTAGATGTTTTCTGATACATTTTAGGCACCCTGTGTGTTTTGTGAATGTCATAACGCATTAAGTCCCCTTCACAGATGTGCAATTTTATCCTCTTACTGTGGCTCTTAATGCAGTGAGTGCTTCAGGGAGCACAAGGTAGTGCCTGGGGGCCTGGTAAGGAGTGCTCAAATCCTTACAGTTGGGTTCGAATTTTAATACTGTTTCATTAAGAAAAAGCCTGTCAATTAGTGTGGTATTGACTCTCTTTTATTTTGTTTTTACAAGACCCATTTCTCAAAAATTTTCATCCATAAAATATAGTCTTTTAGTTAGAAATGTGTTTAAAAATTAATACCTGAAAAACAGCATTTTATCATATTGCTTTCATTATATGACATAACCAAGTGTGTTGCTAGGCAACTAGCTACGGCTTTTGGAAAACTACATACTTTATAATAGATTACTTCAGAGGCACCTTTTCAAAACAAATAGAATAGAGTTATCTAAAAGCATCTTCTGAAATTCTATATAGAAAATGGCTTTTTAAAAAAGCCAACATCTCCAAAACTAAGAAAGAGTTGTTCCTATTATATAGGCACTGCAGTTTTCGACAGTTTTCACTTAGTAAAAAGAGAGAAGGAGAGAGAGGAGAAGAAAACATCTTAAATTCCTGTCTGCAAGCATCCAATCTGCTAATGAAAATATTCATTGTAAATTATTCATTATATTCAATTTGTATTTGAATATTTCTTTGGTGAGAAAAAAACTACAATCATTTGAAAGGACTTAACTAATGAAAAAGAATAGGCTAAAATAAATTTTTAAAAAGTGAATTGCTAGTGCCCTGATTCTGGTTACTGGTTTCCTGACTGCTCGCTTACATACAGAAGTGATTATCTAACTTAAAAGAAACAACTTATGATGATTAACATGAGTCAGTAATCGTTTAATTTGGTATGAAGGGCATTATTGCATTTGATAAAAGTTTTGAATACATAACATCTAAAGTCTTTCAAATTTATGGCTCTATAAAATGTTATATTTTATTCTTTCACAGGATATTTAAAATGGTAAAATAATCCATATTAGCTGTAGAAATTCTGGGAAACATACAAAAGAAAAGATTTGTCACTTACTATATCAAAATATAGAAAATAATTGTAATTAATTAACTTGTAATTCATTGCAAGTACAATTGTAATTGCTATTAATATTGTAACGTAATATTTTTTGACTTTTTTCTATATATTAATTTGCATTGTTTTGTTTTCATTGTTCTATTCACCAAAATCATACTTAACTATATATATAACTATATAACTATATATAACTATATATACATAACTATATACTATATACTATATATAACTACATATAACTATCTATAACTATATATAAAACTATATATATATATAAAACTATATATATAGTTTTATATATATATAGTTTTATATATATATATAGTTTTATATATATAGTTTTGTATATATAGTTATATATATAGTTTTTTATATATATAGTTTTTTATATATATAGTTTTGTATATATAGTTATATATATAGTTTTGTATATATAGTTTTGTATATATAGTTATATATACATATATAGTTATATATATACACATACATATAGTTTTATATATATATAGTTTTGTAGCTTACCTATTTAAATTAACATTATATTGTGGCCACTTTTTTATGTGTATAACTTTTTTGAAATATATTATGGAGTAACCGAGTGACTGCTCACCATATGCCTATACTGTAATTTATTTAGTTATTCCACTATAGCTAAAGTTTTCCACCAATTTTTCATTATTATAAATAATGCTGAAATGAATGTCCTTATTCATAAATCATGATCCATATCTCTGTTGATTTCCTTAGGGTATGTGGCTGCAAGTGAATTTACTGAATCAAAGAGTACACATTGTTTTAAGGCTAAACATACATATTTCCAAGTTATTTTTCATAAATCAAAAAAGAGAAAGTTTACTTTCTTAAAAGTCCAACAACAAAAGGTGGAAGGGATAGCAAAATTTTATTGACAAAGAAAATTACTGAGTTAAGTGCTTTGCCAGTTTGGGGAGAAGGGGAGAAATAGCGAATTACATATTGTGATTTTAGTGAAACTATTTTTTAAAATATTTATTGTCTTGTTTGTGCATTTGGGTCCTTTGTTTTTCAATTAAGGGATTCATCCTTTCATTTTTCTAATAATTTCATAAGTTTTTAGTCTACACTTATTGAGGTGGCATTCTTCATAGAGCTAGTGTCAATTTGGACTTTTCTCAGTGTAATAAAATGAAGATTTAAAGATGTTGAAAAAGACCTGGTTAGGTCTTTCATATCTCATGTTAGAAACAGCTATCTACTGTTGACTATCCAGCCAAAAATCATGTTTTAGAACCTTCCTTACTTCTAACTGTTTTCTCATTTTTAGTACTGATTTGTTCCCCCTTCTGCCAGTTGGATGGCAATGATGAGGGACTTTCAAGGATGGCAGAGTGATAAGACAGAAAGTGTTCTAGTGTCTGCATCACCAAGTGAAAGAGTGGCAACCAATGACAAATAGCACCCCCATTAGATTGCCGTTTGTGGGAAAAATAAGATTCTAGAGTTGTGTCTCCATTCAAAATCAACAGAATATACATTCTTCTCATCATCACATGGCACTTACTCTAAAATTGATCACATAATCAGAAATAAAACACTCCTCAGCAAATGCAAAAAAACTAAAAATAAAGCAGTCTCTTGAACCACAGTACAATCAAATTTGAAATCAAGACTACTAAGAAATTCACTCAAAACTACAATTACACAGAAATTGAGTAACCTGCTCCTGAATAACTTTTGGGCAAGTAATTAATTCAAGGCAGAAATCAAGAAGTTCTTTGAAACTAATGAGATCAAAGATACAACATACCAGAATCTCTGGAACACAGCTAAGGCAATGTTAACAGGAAAGTTTATAGCACTAAATGTCCACATGAGAAAACTAGAAATATCTCAAATTAACAACCGAATATGGACTAGAGAATCAAGAGCAAACAAATTGCACAGCTAGCAGAAGACAAGAAATGGCCAAAATCAGAACAGAACTGAAGGGGATGCAGACATGAAAAACCATCTAAAACCCAGAAGTTCATTTTTTGAAAAAATAAAATAAAATAAAATAAAGAGACCACTAGCTAAACTAATAAAGAGAAAAGGAGATTCAAATAAAACACCATCAGAAATGATAAGTGGGATGATACCACTGACCCCACAGAAATACAAACAATTATCAGAGAATATTATACACAACTCTGTGCATATAAACTAGAAAATCTAGAAGAATTGGTTAAATTCCTAGACACATAGACCCTCTCAAGACTGAACCAGGAAGAAATTGAATCCCTGAACACACCAATAACCAGTTCTGAAATTAAAGCAGTAATAAAAAGCTTACCAACCAAAAAAAAAAAAAAAAAACTAGCTGAATTCTACAAGATGTACAAAGAAGAGCTTGTACCATTCATACTGAAACCATTGCAAAA
This sequence comes from Theropithecus gelada, assembly GCF_003255815.1. Classification (NCBI taxonomy): domain Eukaryota; kingdom Metazoa; phylum Chordata; class Mammalia; order Primates; family Cercopithecidae; genus Theropithecus; species Theropithecus gelada. The sequence goes on from NC_037672.1 coordinate 34,834,457, forward strand.
AATTTAGGAGGAGAGACTCCTTCTTAACTAATTCTATGAGGCCAGCATCATCCTGATACCAAAACCTGGCAGAGATACAAGACAAAAAGAAAACTTCAGGCCAATACCCTTGATGAACATCAATGCAAAAATCCTCACCAAAATACTCACAAACCTAATCCAGCAGCACATCAAAAAGTTTATCCACCACAATCAAGTAAGTTTCATCCCCGTGATGCAAGGTTGGTTCACCATACACAAATCAATAAATGTGATTCATCACATAAATAGAACTGATGACAAAAACCACCTGATTATCTCAATAAATGCAGAAATGACTTTCAATAAATTCAACATCCCTTCATGTTAAAAACTCTCAATAAACTACGTATTGAAGGAACATAACTCAAAGTAATAAGAGCCATATATGACAAACCCACAGCCAACATTTTACTGAATAGGCAAAAGCTGAAAGCATTTCCCTTGAAACTGGCACAAGATCAGGATGCCCTCTCTCACCATTCCTATTCAAAATAGTATTGGAAGTTCTGGCCAGAGTAATCAAGCAAGATAAAAAGTAAAGGACATTCAAACAGGAAGAGAGGAAATCAAACTATCCCTGTTCACAGATGGCATATCCTATATCTAAAAAACCCCATAACCTCAGCTCAAAAGCTTCTTAAGCTGATAAGCACTTTCAGCAAAGTCTCAGGATATAAAATCAATACGCAAAAATTACTAGCATTCCTATACACCAACAACAGTCAAGTTAAGAGCCAAATCACAAATGAACTCCCATTCATAATTGCCAAAAAAGAAAAAAATACCTATGAATACAGCTAACAAAGTAAGTGAAAGATCTGTACAACAAGAACTACAAACCACTACTCAAAGAAATCAGAGATGACACAAACAAATGGAAAAATATTTCATGCTCATAGATAGGAAGAATCAATATTGTGTAAATGACCATACTGCCCACAGCAATTTAGAATTTCAATGTTATTCCCACTAAACTACCATTGACATTCTCCATGAAATTAGAAAAAGCTATCTTAAACTTCATAGGGAGCAAGAAAAGAGCCTGAATAGCCAAAAGAAATCCTGAACAAAAAGTACAAAGCTGGAGGCATCATGCTATCTGACTTCAAACTCTACTACAGGGCTACAGTAACCAAAGCAGCATGGCACTGGTTCAAGAACAGACACATAGAGCAATGGAACTGAATAGAGAACTAGAAATAAGACTGCACATCTAAAACTATCTGATCTTTGACAAACATGACGAAAACAAGCAATGGGAAAAGGATTAACTATTTAAAAGTGGTGCTGGGATAACTGGCTAGTCATATGCAAAATACTAAAACTGGACACCTTCCTTATTCCATATTCAAAATTTCACTCAAGATGGATTAAAGACTTAAATGTAAAACCTAAAACTATGAAAACCCTGGAATACAACCTGGGCAATACCATTCAGGACATAGGCACGGACAAAGATTTTATGATGAAGAGGACAAAATCAATTGAATGAAAGCAAATATTGACAAATTAGATCTAATTAAATTCAAGAGCTTCTTCACACAAAAGAAACTATCTACAGAGTAAACAGACAACCTACAGAATGGGAGAAAATTTTTGCAATCTATGCATCTGACAAAGTCTAATATTCAGCATCTATAAGGAACTTAAACAAATCTACAAGAAAAAAAAACATTAAAAAGTGGGCAGAGGACATGAACAGACGTGTCTCAAAACAAGACATACATGCGGTCAACAAGTATATGAAAAAAAAGCTCAACATCACTGATCATTAGATAAATGCAAATCAAAACCACAATGAGATACCATTCCACACCAGTCAGAATGACTATTACTAAAATGTCAAAAAATAACAGATGCTGGCAAGGTTGTGGAGAAAAAGGAGTGCTTATACACTATTGGTGGAAGTGTAAATTAGTTCAACCATTTTGAAAGACAGTGAGGTGATTCCTCAAAGACCTAAACACCATTTGACCCCACAATCCCGTTACTGGGTATATACCCAAAGAAACATAAATCGTTCTTTTATAAACACACAGACACATGTATGTTCTTTGCAGCACTATTCAGAATAGCAGAGACATGAAATCAACCGAAATGTCCATCATCAATAGACTGGCTTAAAAAATGTGGAACATATACACCATGGAATACTATGTAGACATAAAAATAAATAAGATCATGTCCTTTACAGGAACATGGATGTAACTGGAGGCCAATATCCTTAGCAAACTAACAAAAGAACAGGAAACCAAGTCCTGTGTGTTCTCACTTATAAGTGGGAGCTAAATTATGAGAACACATGGACACATAGAGGGGAACAACACACACTAGGGCCTATTGGAGGGTGAAGGTTGGTAGGAGGAAGAGGATCAGGAAAAATATCCAATAGGTACTAGGCTTAATACCTGGGTGATGAAATAATCTATACAAGAAACCTCCATGACACATATAATTTACCTGCGTAACATTCTGGAGTTTTGCATCTTCACAGAGTCTTAGGTCTATTTGTTGTAGTAGCTTCGTCTAGTTGACTAATGTACTGCTAATCTTTATTCCCTGAGCAGCATTCATGTAAATACCAGGATTTATTTATCTTGGGCAAAACCAGAATTGTCTACCCATAACCTACGGCCAATCTCTCAAATCACAACCAGATGGCAGCCTCAAAGGAGGAAGGTGTTCTGACTCCTGTATTATTTCCCCTGGGATAGGAAACATTAACCATTGTGACCACAAATCACAAATTTCTTACCTCATTTCATGTGAGGTCAACAGTGATGTCCACTTGTACGTTTTTGTTTGTTGAACTCATATGAGACCTTAAAGGACAGTCAATATTCACTCAAATTTTAAATAGGGAGCAGAAAAGAATGACATCATTTTTATGGAATCTTTGGAGACACTATATGTTCTTGCCCCTATTGTGATTTGTTATCTTCTGGGAACTTTTTAACTCATACACAACAGTCACAATTTTATTTCCTATACCCCTATCAATTGCCCAAGGAAAAGATAAGAAAAAAATATCAGTTACATAGTAGAGGGAGGATCCTCATTCCTTTGAGATATTTGATTGGTTATTTTCCAGAACAAATGGGAGCTGTGCTAAGCTGTATATAAATGTTTACCTGACAGCTGCATTTAAAAACAAACAAAAGACAAAAAACTGTGCTGAGCTTTGTAAGTGTTTTGATTCCTAGACCCAAAATCTAAATTATTTTACCAAAACTCTGAGATGAAGCTTAGGGATACATATATTTAATAACTTGCCCAGATGATTCTAATGTGCATTTATTATTTTAAAATTATTATTTAAAAATTATTTATTAAAAATTAATGCTTCATTATTTAAAAAATTATCAAGTAATTAATGTTATTGACTTCTATTTGTTGAAAAGTCATTTTACTCTATTTTTATTAAAATAATCTTGTTATGAATTAATTATAATATTTCCCTTCAAATCTCCTCTTGTAGAGATCTATTTACAAACTTCTCACTACGTTTTATTGTATTTTCAATAATTGTTTCTATATGTCTTTTTTCTGGTTTTGGTACTCATCACATTTTTCAAATCTACGTCATCAACTTCCCTCCTTGAGAAATTTATTTTGTTGCCTATTCTCATTAGCTAGATATATCTTCAAATTATTTTAGTGTGAACTCTTAGGAGGTATAATTTTCATGTCCTTGAATGTCAGCAAATATCTTTCTCCTGCCCTTGCAAGTAAATGATGGCTTCTCTGGGGATAGAGTTCTTAGGCCTTAATCTTTTTTTCTTTTTAAAACTGCTGATGTTGACCTATTGATTTCTGACCCTTAGTGATCAGGAGAAAAAAATATCTAACACCAACCTAATTATATCCTTTGAAGGCAACCTGTCTTTTCTGCTGGATATATGGGGTGTCTATTTTCACTAAATTTGCTTGGTACTCTGTGACCTCTTTTGATCTGATGTCTGAAATCTTTCTTCAGATCTGAAAACTTTTTTTTAGTGTGTGTTTGATGATTTTTTGTTGTTGTTGTTGTTTAATTCTAAGTACCACTATGTTGGTACTTCTCAATCCTTCACCAAACTCCCTCAAATCTTAGTCTCCGCATGGAAACTTTTTTTCCGCAAAATTCAATCAAATGATTATAATCTCTTGTGACATAAAGAGATGTATATTTGGTATCTGCCTCTGGTTCCTGACACAGAGCTCCTAAAACTCTGGTAATTTACTGAGTGATAGGGGTGATAAGAGCATTTTTGTTAACAATATTTGATCTTTGTCCCCGGTTCCTGACAAAAGATCTTCTAAGCCCCTTGGCATCTTTGAAAAGATAGGAGTGTCTTTTGGATTCTAATGAATGACTATTTGCTGGGGTCTCTAGACAGCTTCAGGATGGAGGTTGCCTGAAGGAAAGACCAAAGCAATGCTGACACTTTCAGTCCCACACACCTATTTCCAAAGAGGGCAGAGGCACTAGACACTTAGCTAATCACCAACGGCTAATGATTTAATCAGTCATGTCTATGTAATGAAATCTCCATAGAATCTCTCGAAATGATGGGTTGGGAGAGCTCCAGGTCGGTGAACACATTGACATATCAAGAGGATGGCACTCTCCAACTCCACTGTACAGAAGTTCCTGCACTCAAAACACACTCAGACTTTTCTCTATGTACCAATTAATCTGGCTGTTCATTTTTATACTTCATAATTTTACACCTCATAATATCCTTCGTAATAAACTGGTAACATAAGTAAAATGTTTCTCTCAGTTCTGTGACTCGTTACAACAAATAATAAAATATTGTTAGTAAAAAGTAGGTCATGGGAACCCCAAATTCATAGCTCAGTCAGAAGTAAGTGTTGGTAAGCTGTCATAGAGACAAAAGTGACTCCATCTTAGATGCCAATCCAGCATACTGACATCTGAATAGCCTCAGTCCCATAAACGCCTCCTTGCCTCTACTTTATTTGTAAGAACAAAGAAAATCGGTGTCACCGTACACATTGCACGCTATGACGCACACAGCATTCTTGCCTGTTCTGGAGGATTGCCTTAAATTGTCTTGCTAGAGTACTTATCCCCTTTCCTTATGTGATACAAGCCTTGCATCTGGGGAGTAACGGTGCAGAGATCAACCTGCTTTGCAGCCATGCTTCTGTCTGTAGGATCCCCAAAACAACACCCTATACCAAAAAACTGGAAATGTGTGCCTCCTTCTTTGGATTCTCAGCCCTTTTGGTACTTGGGGGTTGCTTTGCTTATAGGGCCCTTTCACAGAACAAGTGGCGAATCAGCAAGGAGGGGTGAGGAAACCTAAGTTTGGGTAAGAGGAAGGAACCATCTGCAGGGGATATCCTGAGGGGTGGGAGCAAGGCACGGTTAACTATATAGGGCGGTGTTGCCTGTTTGCTAGATGCCTATGGACTGCTGCATGAGTACGGGGATGCCTTGAAAATGCCAGAGGGTTTAGAAATCTTGTTAGTAAAAAGCCATATGTCCCTCTGTGATAAGAAAAATCACAAAACATCCACAACAGTGTGTTTGCCACTGTTAGGGGCTGTGCAAGTGGCCACAGAAGCACAGGTAGTGGCTGAGGGGAGTGTAGGAAAGCTGTAGAAAGAATTACACTTAGAAAGAGCTATGAGAACTTCCACATCTGTTAGTGCCTGGTTTGGCAGATAAGCTTTAAACTCAGGAGGCACCATTGGAAACCAGAGCTTGCTGCTTTGTATGGCTGGGAGGGAGAAAGCTGTGCCAGTCAGAAGTGCAGTCTGCCCTTGCCAAACCAGAGTAAGATGCAAAGATCTGAAATTCTTGGGAACCAATTAGTGAGTCACATGATGACACAGAGGTTAACTCAGAGGTGGGAGATAATTTTCCTCTCCTTTTGAGAGCAAAAATGCTCATGCGCCAGAAAGCAAAAGCCCAACACATGCAGCCCTGGACAGGATTATTGGGCATAGCAAAAACTTTTAAACAGCTGCTGAGAGAAAGCTTAGTTACATGAATGGTGTGACTATGGGACACCAGCGGGGATGGCATCTCCCTAGCAGGAAGTAAAACTGAACAAATGAGACAGAGTGCCCATCTGGGAGTGGCATGGCCCCCTGGTGGGGAAATGTATGTATGAGCTCTGGAAAGCCATTTCTGATTTTGGAGAAACTAAAAGGGAAGAGAAAAGGTTACTAAGGGAAAAGGGAAAAAAAGAGAAAAAGAAAGTGTGCTAGACTGAAAAAAAGGAGGTCAAAAAGACCCAATTGGGATTACTAGGAAACAAATGTGATATGATTTGATCTTAGCTGGAGTAGATAAAACATATACCTACACAGGCAACCAAATGTCATACAAGTGGGTCTTTGGAATGTCCTGACTTCCAATTAATAGTCTAGGCCTTTTTGCAGAGCCCCACTAGAGGAGGGAGAAGGAAAAGAAGAAATTCCATGTAGAATGACTTCAATTTCTGAGTTCCAGGGGTAGACTGCTACCCAGCCTAGGTACTAGGGTGGTGCCAAGGTTGCCTCCATGCCAGGGCAATAGGGGGTTAACAAAGACCTCGTGTGGAGCTCACAATCTATTGGAATCCAAATAACAAGCAGAGAACTTCTCTTTCATAGATACAGTGACTTTAGGAATTCACCTTAACTCATGGCAATCCAGAGAGACACTGCAAACAGGCAGCAGGTTATCGGTGCCAAGCAATTGAAATGAAACAAACTCCCCTCCTCCTTGGTATCAGATGGAGGCTCCCAACTTATTATACTGTCTTCATCTCACCTATTCCAGAAAACATCTTGGGTATGGACGTCCTGTTACAGTGCATGCTACAAACATCTGTGGGAGAATTTCGCCTGTGGATTCCAGCATTAATGGCTATTCTAAGAGGGAAGCATACGTTAACCTGTACCTCTTCCTATTCTATGGCATATTATTAATGTGAAACACTACCATCTCCCTGGTGGGACAGAATAAATCACAGCCACCTTACAGGAGCTGGCGAAAGTTAATATTATCCAGCCAGCCCAAAGCCCCTTTGAGTCCTAGATGGCCAGTAAGAAAGCCAGATGACACCTGAAGCATGACAGTAGACACATGAACTAAATAAGGAGGTTCCAAAGATACATGCAGCTGGGTCTAATATAACTCAAGTGATAAAGCAAATAATACAAAATACAGGAACTTACCATGCTGTGTTAGATTTGGCGAGTGCCTCCTATAGCATCCCTTTACGCACTGACTCACAGGCATTACATTGATGATATTACGCTAACTTCTGAAGACTCGTCATTGCTATGGCAACAGGCAACAGTTTAATGCCTTGTGCATCCTTCTCCAGTTTAGAGGATGGGCCATCAGCCTGCCAAAGATCCAGAGCCCAGGGCCAGCCATAAAGTTCCTAGGGGTTACTTGATTAGGTAAGATATGCCTTATCCTACACACACTCATTGACAAAATACAATTTCTTCCATGCTTAAAACAGTTAAATGGTTACCAAGTTTTCTAGGTATTTTGGGATATTGGCAAGCTTTTATTTCGCATTTAGCTCAATATTTGCATTCCCTATACTGACTAGTAAATAAAGGACCTACTTGGTACTGTGATAAAAAACAAGAGGAAGCATTTGAGAAGGCTGAGATATGAGTGGCTCAGGCACAAGTCTTGGGTTCCTTGCTCCCTAGATTACCAATCTCTTGGGATATGACCATAAGCCCTGATGAGATTAGTTGAGCACTCGGACAAGTCTAACATGGGAAAACAGTTCCCTTAGGATTCTGGCCGGAACTATGGAAGGGTGCTGAAACCCACTATTCCTCTATTGAACAACAGGTCCTGTGGATATACAAGGACTTATAGAAAGTTTATCAGAAAGTTGAATCCATAACTGCTACTTTGCCGGTAACAGTGAAGACTGTCTCCCTATCAAGAGCTGAATAGAAGGGAACTTTGTTTTCAGGCTTGCCTCAACCATTGCCCAAGGCTCCACTTTACAAAAGAGGCATGAACACCTGCAACAACATATTATCCAGCCAACTCAAAGCCCCTTTGAGTCCTGGATGGCCAGTAAGAAAGCCAGATGACACCTGAAGCATGACAGTAGACACATGAACTAAATAAGGAGGTTCCAAAGATACATGCAGCTGGGTCTACTATAACTCAAGTGCCCTCTCCACGAGTCTCTTTGGAGATGAATTGCAGTAGAAAAGCAGACCAGCACTGCCCTTATTGTGGAGCCCCCACAGGAGAAGCCTCCAATGGTACACAAAGACATGGTCCGGCCCCCATTCCTGAAAACTCTTGTTACTCAGATGGGTAGAGCCTATGGGCCCCTTGTGTATGGGGGGCAGTAGCTGTACAATCGCAGACAGATACCCTCTGGTTTGAGATGGGAATGCAGCAATGCAGTCAATGGGCAGAACTCTGAGATGCATGGCTGGTTTGTACCCAAGGGCTGTGGCCTATAGTTCTCTGCACAGGCACTATGGCAGTATTTAAGGGTCTTGCAACATGGCTTGCCCAAAGGGCCCGAGATGACTAACATGTGTTTAAGAAACCCTTATGGGGAGCTGCCATGTGAAAAAATCATTTGGGAAGGCTACAAGAATATGTGGTGAGCCTAATTTTGTATCATGCTTTAGCACATTGGCTAGATTCATCCCCTGGTAACATGGAGGCTGATTCCCTAGCAAAAATTAGAACACTGGCTCCCTGGCAATCCTCTGAACTAGCTGATTGGTTACATAAGCCTAGTGGGAACTGCATTGTTTGCATACTTTGCATGGGTGGCCAAAGGTTTTGCCTCAAGCCATTAGAAACCCCAACGCAGTTGAGGTGAATATAGGGCTGGCACCACACCAACAGCATGGAGAGCCTCTTAACCACAGTGGTAACGAAGGACCAACCAGATGCATTTCTACCTGAAGTGATAAAAGGTCAATAGCAAATATCAATCATTTGGGATGTCTCAAGGCTTTGAGGCAGGGGAGGGGATACTTGAATGGAGATTAGACTGGCAACACTTCCCAGGTTGGATAGCGTATTTCTTGTCAGAGAGTAAAGAATTCCCCGGCCAACTAAAGTGGTCTCCATTGATCCTGTTTGAGTCTGGGCCAAAACCCTCCACATACCAGTACACTGAAACATAGCTCCTTTTAAAAGGCACTCTGATCAGCCATTTGACATGACTCTTTGCAGCCCCTGTCACCTTAAAAATATCACTGGCACCTTCACCCCTCAGGTAAATTGTTTGGTGTGTGCCTCCAGCCCGTAATCAGGCTGCCTCTGTCACAACTAACAGAGATGACACTACAGTCATCTTGTCTGATGGAGAAGAATTGCCCCACCAAGTGCCTACTAAACACTGGTATTTTCTCCCATAGTCTTCTGCTTCTGTTACTGCTCTGCCCTACAACAGGTCTCTTTGTTTGATCCTGGGGAACATGGTGGAAAAAGACATTATTAATTCTTATAGTCTTATACTTGGCATGAGTATCATTTCCTGTTATTGTTTACATTGTTGCTTTGCCCCTGCTTACAAGTAGAAGCCAAATTGATGCAATGGGTGCATGCTATTGAAATGACTACAGCACCACTCCTTTCAGGAGGTATAGGGACTGTTGCAGAAGAGCTAGGTGCCTGAGATTGTAAGACCCAGATTAAAGGGGTGAAGTGTAGAGACAAAAGTGACTACATCTTGCTCCATCTTGAATGCTAATCCGCCATGTTAACTTCTGATTAGCTCCAGTTTCATGAATACCTCCAGATTTCTACTTCATTTACTCCCCCTAGGGTAAGAACAAAGCATGCTTGATGTTATCATACATATTATAGGCTATTATGCACATAGAATTCTTGCCTTTTTGGTGGGTGACCTTTAATTGTCTCACTGGAGCAAATTTACTGTTTTCCTATGGTATGTGGAGTATACCATATGGGTCTGCAGAGTAACAGTGCAGAGATTTATCTGCCTTGTGGCTGCCCAAGACGATACTGTTGTCTGTAAGTTTCCCAGTAAAACACCATTTACCGACAAACTGGATTTGTCTTCTTTGGTTTTCAGCTCCTTTGGCCTCTGGGGTCCCTTTGCATGGTATGGCCCTTTCATAGAACACATGAGGATCCAAATACTTGTGATTGGTGTCTGAAGTTGAGGGCAGTTTTTGAAACTGAGCCCTTAACTTGTGGGGTCTGTGCTAACTCTGGGTAGTTAGTGTCAGAATCAAATTAAATTGTAGGACACCCAGCTGGTGTCCACAGAGAATTTTTAAATTGCTTGGTGTGGAAAACCTACACATTTGGGTATCAAAGTGCTATGAGTAGAGTAGCAGTTTTCCTCTTGCCTCCATTTAAAAATTTGTCATAATAGTTTTCACAAGAATACTTTATTTTCTGATCTTAATGTTTTTTCTTTTTTAATGTTAATGTTCTAGATTTTATTGCAAATAAAAATTAACTAATTCATTTATTAGGCTCCTCATATTATTTTTAGTAAATTCACTCTGTATCTGCTCTGTTCAATAGATTTGCCTCCAGTTTTTATTTTTCTGTTTTGTTTTTGTTTTTGTTTTTGTTTTTGTTTTTTGTAGAGACAGAGTCTTGCTCTGTCGCCCAGGCTGGAGTGCAGTGGCACTATCTCAGCTCACTGCAACCTCCACCTCCTGGGTTCAAGTAATTCTCCTGCTTCAGCTTCCCGAGTAGCTGGGACTACAGGCGCATGTCGCCACGCCCGGCTAACATCTTCTGTATTTTAGTAGAGACAGGATTTCACCGTGTTGCCCAGGCTGGTCTCAAACTCCTGAGATCAGGCAATCCACCTGCCTCAGCCTCCCAAAGTGCTAGGATTACAGGCGTGAGCCACCGCGCCCAGCCTGCCTCCAGTTTGTGCTGTCCAATCATCCTAAAATTATATTATGTATTTACTGTACTCAAGTTTAATTTCTTTACCTTATTTGTTTTTTAATCCTAAATTCAGCAGATGTACTGCCTCTTTTATAACTTACAAGCCTGTCTTAACAAAAGCCAGATGCATGAAGTTCCTGATTTTCCCCATGCTAAAAACAAACACTCCATTTTTAGCCATTATGAAAGCATGTACATTACCCTTTTTTATGTTTATATCGATTATTTTAGTAATATTTCCAAGAAACATAAAACAATGTTTAATAATAATCTCTGAGAAACTTCCTTGAATTTTTGACAGTAATAGACAAGGCATTATGGGTAAAATTTGATGGACTGAGATGAAGACCTGAGCATTGCAGAATTTTTTTATGTTCAGTTACCAAGTACTTTATTCAAACTTAAAAAAAAAAATCGGCACTCTGTAATTCCTCACTTTCCTGTATAATGGTTTTTAGAATTTACATGAAGGATGTTGCTTACATATGCTAATTTTTATTAGCATTTGTAATTGAAAAATAATGCTCTGCAAGTACTATTTTTCTAAATATTTACTATTATTAAATTCTATTTTAAATCTGAAGATCACATTTAGGACAGGTATGTAGACCCCTGAATGGAAGTACCAGATGGGGTCAACAGTGAGTGCTTGGTGTATGATTTACTTACTGCCTGTTGCTCAAGTTTTCTAATATTAATTATATCTGCCAAAACTATCTCTATATAGGTCAGGCTTCTCCAGAAAAATGAAATCAATAGGCTGAGTGTGTGTGTGTGTGTGTGTGTGTGTGTGTGTGTGTAGAATAAGATTTATTGTAAGACATTGTCTCACATTATTATGGAAGCTGACAAGTCCCTAATTGCCTTGTAGGTTAGGAAGCGGAGACCCAGGAGACTGAATGTTACCGATAAGTCCAAAGATATTTTGCCAGAGAATTTACACAAAGAGGCTGTTTTGTTGTTGTTGTTCTGTTCAGGTATTCGGCTGATTGGATGAGACCCACTTCATAATGGAGGGCAATAAACTTTAAGTTTACAAATTTAAACATCAATGTCATAAAAAGCATACTTTAAGTTGACACATAAAATTAATCACCATAATATTGTATGGGAAAAATCACTATATAGGGTCCAAAGACTTAGGTTCAAATCCTAGTTCTATGACATGTTATATGATCTTTGTCAACTCAGTTAACCAGTTTGAGTCTTCACATAGTTTTGTATAAAATAAAAGTTATAATATCTATTGAATTGTTGTGAGGATAAAATAACACTGAAACATAGAATGCAGGATAAAACTGAATAAAAAATCAGAGTTTGAAATTTTTTCTGCAATACAAAAAAAAAAGAAAGAGTACAAGTTGATTTCTGGAGGATATGGAAAAAGAATAGGTAAGGGAAACATGATATTAGTTGACTTTCCATAAGTTTCCATTATACTCTCTCACCTAGTTAATTTTACGTTAATCAGCAAGGCAATTTCTAAATGAGGCACTTGGTACTAGTTAAGAAAAGTGTTATGAAAATAGATCTGGAATAGTGTTTGATATGCTTTGGCTGTGTCCCTGCCCAAATCTCATCTTCTGGAATTCCCATGTGTTGTGGGAGGAACCCACTGGGAGGTAATTGAATCATAGGGGCGAGTCTTTCCAGTGTTGTTCTGGTAATAGTGAGTAAGTCTCACAAGATCTGGTGGTTTTAAAAAGGGAAGTTTGCTTGCACAAGCTCTCTTCTCTTGCCATGTGAGATGTGCCTTTCACCTTCTACCAAGACTGTGAGGCCTTGGAAGTGTAAGTCCAATAAACCTCTTTCTTGTGTAAATTGCCCAGTCTTGGGCATGTCTTCATCAGCAGTGTGAAAACAGAGTAAATTGGTACCAGTAGAGTAGGGCGCTGATGAAAAGATACTCGAAAATGTGGAAGTGATTATGAAACTGGGTAACAGGCAGAGACTGGAACAGATTGGAGGGCTCAGAATAAGACAGGAGAAAATGCGGGAAAGTTTGGAACGCCCTAGAGACTTGTCGAATGACTTTAGCCAGAATGTTGATAATGATATGGACAATGAAATCCAGGCTGAGGTGGTCTAAGATAGAGGTGAGGAACTTGTTGGGAACTGGAGCAAATGTGACTCTTGTTATCATTTTGCAAAGAAACTGGTGGCGTTTTGCCCTTGCTCTAGAGATTTGTGGAACTAAACTTAAGAGGGATGATTTAGGGTGTCTGGTGGAAGAAATTTCTAAGCAGCAAAACATTAAAGAGGTGACTTGGAGGCTGTTAAAAGCATGCAGTTTTAAGAGGGAAATGTGGCATAAAATTTTGGAAAATTTGCAGCCTGACAATGCAATAGAAAATAAAATCACATTTTCTGAGCAGAAATTCAAGCTGGCTGCAGAAATTTGCATAAGTAACAAGGAGCCTAATGTTAATCACCAAGACAATGGGGAAAACACACTCTCCAGGGTGTGTCAGAGACCTTTGCAGCAGCTGCTTCCATCACAGGCCCAGAGATTTAGGAGGAAAAAATGGTTTCCTAGGGTGAATCCAACGTCCCTATGCCTTGTACAGTCTAGGAACTTGGTGCCCTACATTCCAGCCACTCCAGCTGTGACAAAAAGCGGCCCAGGTACAGCTTAGGCTGTTGTTTCAGAGGGTGGAAGCTTCAAGCCTGGGAAACTTCACATGTGTTTTCAGCCTGCAGATGCACAGTAGTCAAGAACTGAGGTTTGGGAACCTCTGCCTAAATTTCAGAGGATGTATGGAAGCACCTAGATGCCCAGGCAGAAGTTTCCTGTAGGGACAAGGCCCTCATGGAGAACCTCTGCTAGGGCAGTGCAGAAGGGAAATGTAGCATCAGAGTCCCCAAACAGAGTTCCTACTGGGACACCATCTAGTGGAACTTTGAGAAGAGGACCACTGTCCTCCAGTGGTAGATGCACAGACAACTGGCACCATGTCCCTGGAAAAGCCAAAGACATTCAATGCCAGCAAATGAAAGCAGCCAGGAGGGGGCTACACCCTGCAAAGTCACAGGGGTGGAGCTACCCAAGGCCATGGGAGCCCACCTATTACATCAGCGTGCCCTGGATGTGAGACATGGAGTCAAAGGAGATCATTTTGAAGTATTAAGATGTTACTGCCCTACTGGATTTTGGACTTGCTTGGGGCCTGTAGCCCCTTTGTTTTGGCCAATTTCGCCCATTTGGAATGGCTGTATTTACCCAATGCCTATACACCCATTGTGTCTAGGTAGTAACCAACTTGCTTTTGATCTTATAGGCTCATAGACAGAAGGGACTTGCCTTGTCTCAGATGAGACTTCAGACTGCGGACTTTTGAGCCAATGCTGAAATGAGTTAAGACTTTGGGGGACTGTTGGGAAGGCATGATTGGTTTTGAAATGTGAGGACATAAGATTTTGGAGGGGCCACAGGTGGAATAACACAGTTTGGCTGTTTCCCCACACAAATCTCATCTTGAATTCCCATATGTTGTGGGAGTGACCTGGTGGGAGGTATTTGAATCATGGGGACAAGTCTTTCCTGTGCTGTTCTCATGATAGTGAATAAATATCATGAGATCTGATGGTTTTAAAAAGGGGAGCTTGCCTGCACAAGCTCACTTCTCTCGTCTGCCACCGTGTGCGATGTGCCTTTCACATTCCACCATGATTGTGAGGTCTCCCCAGCCACATAGAACTGTAAGTCCAATAAATTTCTTTCTTTTGTAAATTGCCCAGTCTCAGGTATGTCTTTATCAGCAGCATGAAAACAAACTAATACAGTGTTCAAATCCCAGCACTTACAGATACATGCATCCAGTAATGAGCCATTTAACTCCTCTAAGCCCCAACTCCCTCATCTATAAAAGCAGAAATAATAAGTGCTTGTCCTCCATAGAGTTTTCATGAAGATTTATATGATAATGCATAGAAGCACTTGTCAAAATGCCTACTGTATAGAAAGAGTTTAGTAGGCGGTAACTCTTTTCATTACTGTAATAAATATTAATAGTTAGGCCTTGTCTCCTTGGTCTATGAAATAAACAATTGCACTACACATACATCTATTAAAATACTAGATAAACATTGAAAAATTATAAGCCAGTAATTCTGATATTTTTATTTTCCAAGAGTCATTTTATATAAAATCTAAAATGTGATAAAAGCAAATATGAGATATTCGTTGTTATTGGATTTCAGCACCTCATGGGAAATTTTGCTTAAATCTGCACAACCTCTCCACTGTCAGCCTCTACTGAATTTCAAGAAAGTTTTTTTTTTATTAACTTTGTTTCTGAAGTTTACTAATAAATAGATTAAAGAACCCAAATCAAAAATATGGCGTTCTCAGGGGCAAGATTCTAAAAAGACGTGAAGTCAAGTATAAACTGTGCTTTTAACAATTTCCTGTTGACAATAAGACTTTGCATTTAACTTATTTTAACTGTCAATACTTGGTGTTAATACACGTGTGTTTGTGAGGAGGAAGAATAATTTGGCATTAGGTTAATAAATGATTGGAAGTCAAATCTGATCATGTTAAGTTACTAAAGTTACAAAACAAAGACAGAAATTTCAGCATGCAAAATTGAGCTTAAATCCACAATTAAAATGGAAAAATGATTAACAAACGTATCATACGTAATGTTTATAAACCTTTTCAAAAGGTTTGGCTATGCAGAGAACAAACGTATAGTGGAAATAGACCTCTTATCTCTAGAAAACACATTTGTTAGGCTTAGAAACAAGATATAAATTATGTATACCATTGCTGCGATGAAAAAAACACAATTGTTGCTTGAAAATTTCATTAAATTGTAAATAAATTGGAGTTAACCCCTGAGTTGATTACTTATCTCAGGCATGTGGGGAATGCTTGCCTGATGAACAGAATAAAGGTAGGCAATATTTTGACATTTTATCCAATTTGAACATGGAAATCATATGTATGAGGGGTGGAGGTGCATAATAGAACTAGTTAAAAAGAAGTTCCTAAACCAACACCTATGCAAAAAGAATCAAGTAGAAATTGGAGGAATAATATTTGTGTATTTTCTTTCAATAAATCAAGCAGCAAAGCACCAAATGATCTGATGTGTTGGCTCTAGAGATCTGATGTGAACTAAAAAAGCTGTCAGTTTGAAAATTGATTATAAGATACTTGAAATCACATCAAAAATGAAAAAGAAGAGATGGCAATTATCTGGAATCTTGGGTCAGCCTTGGATCTAATTTATCACAAGCATCTAGCTGTGTGAAACAATTAAAAGGGATTTTATATTTTTTTATTTCATCTTCATCTTATAAAAATATGGTTGCCTATTTTTTGAATAACTAAAATCAGAGTGCTACAGTGATAATCTCCTTATGCACTGAAAAAAATAGAAGATAACTGCCCCAATGAAAAGAGCTTGTGTTAAATCACCTACTAAAACAATCACATAGGGATTTGTTCCTAAACTGGCAGAGCATAGAATTATATCAGACACTCAGACGTACAGTATAAAGACGTAGTCTTGGCCACTAATTTCTGATATATTTTTCTATCTCCTTTGTTGCCAGGATACAAGGCCTCTGTGTAATCTCTGGACACCCGCATTAATACATTTCAGTTCTTACGTTAGTCCTGCTTTTCTCCTTCAGGTTGATCCCATCCAAGAGGGTCCCTCCTCTTTGCCCTCTTACTGAGTCCCAGTTAGTCTGAATAGAACCTTAATCTACATTTGGTACTGGAGCGCTCTCATAATGCATAATCTGGAAGCTGAGGATTCTCCCTCTTGCTTATCCTAATTCCTAAATTGAAGAATTGCCTTAAACCTCTACTCCTTTGACCTAACTCTTCCAAAATTAACGGTATATATCCAGACAAGTCAGTTTTCCAAGCATCTTCTTCCTATTCTGTTCTACTGTGATTAGATGATATGGACCTGTATCCTGTATCCATAGGTCCATATCATCTAATCATAGTAGGATAGAATACAGAAATGATAGGTGTAAATCTGGAGTCTGCTCTTTTTTTTGTAGAACTTCTTGTCCTTTTTTCATTCCCTTCTCTCATTTTTCCAATTTCCTATTGCAGCTAAGCCAGCTCTACCTTTTGTTCCTCAAATGTGCCTTGAATGTCTTTCATCTAAGGTCACCTCAGTGTACCTTTGCTCCTTGTTCATTTCTTTGCTAGAAATTCTGTCACCTTTCTCCCCTACTGATTCACTTAATTTTATGTAACAACTCTGCAAAGCACTTACTACCTGCTACAGTTTGAGAGTTGAGTGTATCTCATAAAATTCATGAATTGGAAATTTGGTCCCTAGGGTGGCAGTGTTGGGAAGCAGGGCCTTTAAGATGTGATTAGGTCATTAAGGTGGATTAATGTCACTCTTTAGAGACTGTGCTAATTCTCCTGGGAGTGAGCGAGTTCTCACTCCCGCAAAACTGAATTAGTTACCACAAGGGAGGGTTATAAGTCAAAGCCACCACCCATGTTTTTCCTCCTTCACACATGTTCACTCTTACTTCCACTTTTCTGCCATGACACAGTATGAAAGCCCTTGCCAGAAGCTGCCACTATGCCTTGGACTTCCCCGTCCTAGAACCACGAACCAACTAAACTATTTTCTTTATAAATTATCAGGTTTCAGGTATTTTATCATAGCAACAGAATCATATAAAGATATTGCCTTGCTAGAATTATTACAGCACTATGTAATCTTGTTGTATACCTTTTCCTGTATATTTTCTAATAGAAATCAAGCATCAAAAGGTTGACTTTCAAATGCAGGCATTCATCTATAATCTTTTTGAAGACAGGTGTCTTGTGTTACAGTCAGGTATTAACTTTCTGTTTTTACTGTGCACTGCATGTAGGTGACAATAATGTCTAAAATGAACTTCTATAAATTTCTTCACAAATGAGTAGTATGTGAAAGCAACACTGAAGATAAATTAATTTTCCAAAGAAAACTTTAATTTTAAAACTGTATTTTTCTGTTACTAACACTGAAACTAATGAAATGTTATAAATCCCCTAAGACAAAAATTAAAAGTCTCTCATTTGTCTAAAACTCTCATTTTGCTTAATTTACCTTAAGTTACTTATGTTAAAAAAAAAGGAAAAATGCTAAACACATTAAAAACTAAACAGGTAAAAATAAGCTTTTCATTTTAACCAATAGTACACATTTACCTTGTTCTAATTGCATACTCGAACATTTTATTATTAAAATTATGTCACAAAGGGAATCTACTAAATGACCATTGAGGCAATTCTTCACTGAAAGTTTATGATTCTACAACATGTAAAGCACGATTAATTAATAGTTATTAACAGTAATTGTCATTATCTCATAACCAACACAGCATGCTTATTTACTGGGGAAATAAAACACAAAGTAGGAGAAGAATGACTCTAGGCAAAAAACACATTTGCTCATGTTAAAATGGCTGGGAAGAAGATACACGTTGAGGTCTATGTGACCATTCAGAACCCTGTCTCCAAAATTTGTTGGCATTGTGGGTATTTCTAGTAAGTCATAGCTACTCAATCAAGCGGGCAAAATATGTAATGGGTGTATCTAAAACAGATAGAATTTGAATCAAGCTGTCGCATAGTCCTTATCGTGGCAGTTTTCATCATGAAGTAAGAATTCACTAGCCATCAGACTTGTACTCAGGAGTGGGATCCTAATACCTAGGAGGAAAAATACCTGGTCATAGTAAGGTAAGAATTCAGAAAACAAAGAAGACTTCTAACAACTGTCAGAGATAGGCAGCAAGAGATAAAACTTAGAAAGAAAGAATAATACTGAATTCTGAATCTTGAAGGATAATCAGTATTATTTTCTTATTCATCATTGACTAAGGTCTGGAATTAGGACAATTAATCAAGGCTCAACTATAGGGACCCACAACCTTAGAATAAAGAGACACCAGGACAGGGAAAAATATAATTTTATTCAGAAATATTGCCTTTGGGATATCATTTCTGTTGGGAAATATCCACTTAATTTTTCTTTAAACTTATGTGATTTGGAAGCTGACATTCAGATTTTCTTGATAAAA
The DNA here is from genome assembly GCF_003255815.1 of Theropithecus gelada. Taxonomy (NCBI): domain Eukaryota; kingdom Metazoa; phylum Chordata; class Mammalia; order Primates; family Cercopithecidae; genus Theropithecus; species Theropithecus gelada. The sequence goes on from NC_037672.1 coordinate 34,853,427, forward strand.
GTGAATTGTGTTTCATGTTGACAGTTGTAACATTAATTTTTCAAGAAGTGTTTTTCAACTATTGATCAGATTTCAGTGGAAGAGAAGTCAGGTTTCCTATATATAAACCTACATTTTTATGAACATCGTGGTTTCTGTTTTGTGTTGTTAGTTGTTTATAGCAATTTACTTTGAAATCTTTGAAGATTTAACAGATTTTGTCCTTTTAAAGTTTTTTCACTTCTGATTTTGTCACATCAAACATGTTAGAATGTGTTAATAAAAGATGAATATTTCATTTTAAGTCTTCTGTTTCACTGCAAAAACATAATACATACTTTAGAGTGAAGCATCAACTAATACAATATTTTGAGTGTCCTGACAACATCAAGACTGAAGATTTTATTGTCGGGAAAAAAAAAAAAAAAGCATAGTAATCTATCATCAAGAAATCGAAGTTCTTACCCTGATGTATTATATTGGGCGAGACGCTTCCCTTCTCTGTGTTTAACTTCTTTTTGGTGGTAAAAGAATACCCATTTCCTGCCTGGCCTGATCACAATGTTGTGCTGAAATGTACATGAGGTATTAAAAAATGTACTTAAAAAGATAAACACAAAGTTTTTGCTATTATGAGAAATCTACTCACCTTAACACTGAATGCTATGAAAGAAGCTGCAGAGAACACCACCTCTTAGCAATATATATAGTTAGAATTGTACTTTTTGCTGACTCTAAGGGATCCATGCTTTGCTATGGCATAGAACAAAGAACTCAGTACTGAAGCTGTGGTCTAGGCAAAAACAAATTCACCACTCTACTTTGCTTCTTTGTTTCTTATCTGTGTTCCTGTTGTCACCTGTCTTACCTATGTAAAGACTATCTATAATAGAAAACTCTTCCTTTTGAACCCACAGAAGATATCAACAATTGACCCCAGAATTCATTGCCTTTGAGTCCAGTATCAGAATTCTTCAAAACAAGACATAGCATATGACTATTGACAATAAACAGAAATTTACATGCAAGACAAAGACTACTTGCTACTCTTGAGCTAGAACTTCAGTCATTTCTAATCTTCCAGTCATATGGATACCTTTTAAGACTGGCCTCCTGGGGTAATGCCTTTGCTGCAGAATTCACGTTCTTAATGAAAACGGGGATTTGAACTGGTTGAATAGGTTGTTTCCATCTTGTAGTGGAGAATGATTAGCAAAGTAAAATTAAAAACAATTCGCTTCAGCACATCACAATGATCTCTTCTTGTTCTGATCATCTGCAGAGAAAATTCACAGGCATAATTTTCCAGCAAAAGAAAACCACAGAGATTAACAATAAAAATGAGGTGTACAGATTCTGATTATGTATCTTTTACTCTGAGTGCAGGCTGCAGGGAATTGGTAGGAGGCCCAGGATACATATGGTAATAAAGGGCAGAGGAACTCAGCTCATGGAAGTAAAATTTAAAGCTCTGAGTCAATAGCTGTGTAAAGATGAAAGAGGATTATAACGTGGAATGAGGAATACTTAGCTAAGAACATTATGTTCATCTCTTAGGGAAAAGATTTTCCCTTTTTAGATTTCAAGCACAGCTTACTTAAAAATATCAGAGTGAATACTATAGCCCAATAAGAGATCCATGCAGGAGAAGGGCGTGTTCCACTTATTTACTGCTGTATAACAACCCACTCCAAAACTCAGTGAATACAACAGCAACCATTATATTGCATTTCATTGACTGATAAGCCTGGATTTGGGCAGGGCATGGCTGGGTAATTCTTCTATTCCCTTTTATCATACTTTAGTTGGCATGAACAGGGTCATTCAGTGGAATTCAACTGTTGCCTGGGTGAGTCTGGAGAGCACAATACTGCTGGGTTGGCTGGAAGGCTGGGCTCACTTGGGCACCTCTCTTTCTCTCCATATTGTCTCAGAGACTCTGTACATGTCTTTCCAGCAAAATAGTTCAACAACTTGCGTGATGGCTTCTGGTTTCCTAAAAACTGGGTCCAGAAAATGGCCCAGCATTATATCTCATACATTGTAATGGTCAATCCCTCACAGAGCTTACTCAAATTCAATGGAGGGGACTGGCTGGGCAGGGTGGTTCACATCTGTAATAACCATGCTTTGGGTGGCTGAGGGGGAGAATCACTGAGCCTGGGAGTTCAAGACCAGCCTGGGCAACATAACTAGACACCATCTCTTCAAAAATAAATATAGAAATAGATACATAGATAGATACAACTGTTGTTTTTTTTTGTTTTTTTTTTTTTTTTTTTTTCTAAACAGGGCAATAGACTCCATTTCTCATTGAAGGAATCTCAGAAAAAAAGTGACCATTTTTAACTGCCACATAAGTAGGATTTTTTGGAGTACCTCTTTTTATCTCATCCTTTGGAAATCACATCCCAGTCCTCAGAAAAGTTGCCGTTCTGTTGTCGCTTTTGTTCTTTTTAAGAAACCCATAAGAAGATTACTTAATTTAATAATAAGATGCTCTATATTAAGCTTCTTATTTCAGCCAGTCTGTCTGTCTCTCCACATTATCACCCCATAACTTCCTAAACCAAAGTAATTTGTTTTAAAAGTGCCAGTGATCTAGGCTGACTTTCTGGTAAACATTAATATTATGTGAGAATGATTTGAAAAAGAGCTCCCTAGACCAGAGACAGTAAGATATGGTTTCTATTTTTAGATCTATTATGACTTAGAATGAACCTTTTAGCCTCTCTGATTCTTGTTTTGATAATAAGCTCTTCACACTCTAAACTTTAGAAATATGGCTAGTAATAAGGTCATGTATATTAAAGTCTTTTGATTTTTATGTATGAAGAAGTATTATGATTGGAATCATCAAAATTCCAATTTCAAACATTACTAGTTAATATATGCAACTTCAAAAAATAAGTTAAAATGTCCAAATGGGAAAATGCATTAAAAAAACTGTCAAGCATGATGTAGTCTTCATGTTTTTGTCTTATTGTTTCCAGCTCTGTAATTTCTTTTTGGTTCATTGCAATCCTTTAGGTTATCATATCCTGCTGGTGTCCCAGGATCTCATTTTTTCCAAGGTTATGCCAACATACCTTATTTTCTTTACTCTTGACTTATTTTACTTATCCTATCTTACAAAATGAAAACTCTTACATGTAGCAACTTAGTTTTCAGTTTAATAATTAAGTCATCGGGGGGAGGGATTGCATTGGGAGTTATACCTGATGTAAATGACGAGTTGATGGGTGCTGACGAGTTGATGGGTGCAGCACACCAACATGGCAGAAGTATACATATGTAATAAACCTGCACATTATGCACATGTACCCTAGAACTTAAAGTATAATAATAATAATAAATAAAAATAAAAATAAATAAATAGAAAAAAAAATTAAGTCATAACTATTTTCTTGCATTGAAGGTGACAATTATTTCTTTTCCATAGTTGTTTTTATGCACATAATAAAATTTTATTTAACAAACACATTTTCTTTAATTAATAAGATTGAGAAGGAAATGGCAGAAACTGATGTTCCAAGGCATGGTATTACTATCAATTCACTGTAGACACATCCAGCAAAAATGATTACTTGGAAAGTTTTTTAAAATGTTGTTTAAAAATTAGATAAATATTTTTATATAACAATTATTTTTCTTGAGTGTTCCTTTCTGTTTGAAGCTGAAAACACCAAATTCTCCACAGCCAAAATTTCTCAACTTCGTAGGACCCTCATATCTTAGTCTAAGAGATAATGGGATATCTCCCATGGGATGCCTCATTGATGCCTAAATTTCATGGTGGAGAAATGTTGTTATCATTATTGTTCAATTGGACAGGTAGTAGTTGGTTGGATATGTATCATGAAATGATCCTGGAACACTGTCTCTCATTAGATAATGGCTAGCCCTCTTACTCATTTTAAGTTTGACTCATTTGTCACCCAATAGGACTTATTCTGATCAGGCTTTGTAAAATTAAAACTCATCATGCACATGCACACATTTCAGATCCCTCTTATTCTGCTCTACATTTTCTCTTCTGCAGTGGTGCCTAGCAAATTCTAGGATTCTGTATAATTTATTCATTACTTTTTATTGTGTTTTTCTTGTCCTTTCTATAGAAATGGCATGCCATAAATGCAAAAGTCTAGAATTACGGAAGAATTATTAACTATGCTTCATAATCATCAATAGCTTATGCTTTATAAACATATAGTTTCAAATACATATGAATATTATCAAAGGGATATTACATTTATTTGTTTGTTTTTTTCTAATGATTATTTTCATGGCTTCAAAAAAAAAGGGCTCATCCTAGACTTGGCAAAGAAAGTAAACAAAATGATCCTGCAATATCTTAGGCCAGAAAGAAAGTAATCAATCAAATACAAATGAGGTCATATCCATCTAAATCATATACAAACCAATTTGCTGTAACTTTCATCAGTCTGCTCTGAAAGAATTTAAAGGTTCAACAAGAATACTGAATTTGACTTGTGGTTTAAGCTCTGATATCCAAAAAGCTTGGAATTCACCACTCCTATTCTTAAAACTAGAAAAAAGGATACAAACTGAAAATTAATAACTTTTATTGGACCTATCAGAGAGCTGTGGTTACAGAGCAAACTGCTACCAATGTCCAGAGACAGATGTATCCAGAGAGTCCACAACCAAGATCCTTTTATTTATAAAACATCCTCAGGAGCCATGAACTGACAGGGAAATTTAAATGGTAATTATGACAAATTCCTAGAAGCTGAATGTAGACTAGTGTGAGAATAAAAAATCTCAGTGAACCACAGTCATAGGAAGGTCCTCACACTTTCATGGACAAAACCTTCAGGAACTACATCAGGACTTTAGGGTAAAGACCAGAGACAGGTGCCCTGCTGGTTCCTGTGTGGGGAAAAGTGGAATCATTGTGAAATATTCTCAAAGCCTTCTCCATAACAAAAACCTACTTTACAGAGAAAAAGACTACCAGCGCTTCATTCCAGCTGGGAGAAAATCCTTCCTCACACTCTGGTCCCTTTTAGCCTCCAGGAAGGCTATATATATAAGGGGTGGGGGGAGGGCATAATTAGTAGGTGTCAAGGCTTCGAGAAAAATTGATTGGAAATGCTGCAGCCAGAGAAATGAGAAAAGAGCTGGAGTGAAAAATAAGTATTTCTACTAACAAAACAGTTATGAAGGTCACAGCCCAGAGACACATGTCTATAAAAAGACTGAGACTTAATCATAAAATTCAGAATCTTTCCCCTTCCTAGCATCTTGCCACCACAGCAATAGGGCACCATCGTAAGAGAGTTAATTACAGCTATAAGAGCTGCAAGGCACAGGCTCTCTCTTGGAAAGAGTATGTAACCCAAAGTTAAGATGAGTGGTATATCCTAGAACACAAGAGAGATTTGAAAGATCTGGCACCTGTAGTCACAGAAAGCATTAAACAGCCAATTCCCCACCTAGATCTTTAGCGTAAGGTTAACATAAATCGTCACCCTAAAAATCTATTTAGCTCAGTTTCTTTTACCCAGTACATGTCTAGCTTTCAATAAAAAAATCATAAAGCACCACAAAAGGCAAGTAAAAATATAATATGAAGGGATAAAGCAAGCATCAGAATCAAACTCAGATATGACACAGATATTAGAATTATCAGACATGGCGTTTAGAATACCTATGATTTCTACATGAAGAGTTCTAATGAAAAAAGTAGACAGTGTGCAAGAGCAGACTAGTAATGTAAGCACAGAGGCAGCAAATCTTCGAAAGTCTCAAAAGGAAATGCTAAAAATTTTTAAAATTGTAACGGAAATGAAGAATGCCTCACATTGCCATCAGTAAAACATGAAGAAAATAATTCATGAGTTTGAGGTTATGTTGAAATGCAAAAAGGAAAGAGAGTTTAAAAAAAGATCAGAGCATCCAAAAACTATGGAACAATTTCATGAAGTATAATATACATATAATCAGAATTTCAGGGGAGAAGACATAGAGAAAAAAGTAGAAGAAATATTTGAAGTAATCATGGTGGAGAACTTTCCAAAAATAATGGCAGACATGAAATCACAGATCCAAAAAACTCAGAGAATACCAAATCAGCAAATGCCAACAAAACTATGCCTAATCGTAGCATTATCAATCTGCAGACAAACAAAGACAAAGAAAAATTCTTAATAAAAAAAGGAGAAACAATATCTTATCTACAGAGGAAATTATGCAGGTAAGAAGAAAGTAAAGAAGAATATTTAAAGAGTTTAAGAAACATACACACATACACAAATATAACTTATAATTCTATATCCAGCAAAATTATCTTCAAAACTGAAGGAAAAAAGACTTCTGCAGACAAAAACTAAGATAATTTATTAACAGCAGATCTGCCTTGCAAGAAATGTTAAAATAATACTGAATTCAAACAATTAAGGCACATTAACATATGAAACCCATGGATTCAAAATGGGTCCCCTTACACACATACATACAGACATATGGGTCTCCACTGAAAGTTCCTAAGGTATGAGCTCATTATTTTGAAAACTTAACAATAAAGGGAACAAACCAATTATTTATACTACCTTGCCTGAACAAACTCTATTTCAAGATGGGAAAATAGATGAGGTATAAATATTCTTTTTAAAGAAGCACTTCAGCTAATAAATGCAAAAGACCCAATAGAAGTGTAAAAGTATCATCTTGTACCACCTAATGAAATAATGGAGTTTGACAATAATAATCCAATAAAACCACTGAATAGAATTTGACGAGGAATTTTATGAAAAAGGATCATTTAGCATTGTTAGAATTCATCAGCTGAGGCATCCCTAAAAGTCAGACATTATTATATTATGTAATTTTTGATATGATATTATAGGAAAAATGTTTGTTTCCCCCACTAATTGAATCTAAATCTAATCAAACATCTAGATCTAAGTACCAGTTTTGAAGTGACATGGGTGACAGAAGAGTAAGATAAATGACATCACTAGAAGCAATAAGCCAGCTTTAAGTTATGCTACAAAGAAAAATGACCTGATATATTCAACAAAACAATGACATAAAAAAAAAGAAATGTGTGTACCTTATTTGGATCCTGATCTTAGCAAATTAACTTTAAAATAACAGCTTTGAGACAATTAGGTCAATATAAATGTGGATGATTATTAATTGAATTAAAGAATTAGTTTCAACCCTGTGTAATAATATAATATGAGTTTGTCTTAAAAGACTCTTGTCAGTAAGATGAAGGATGAAGAACTTCTGCCAGCAATTACATGGTATGTGGGATTTAAAAAAAAATACTTTGGCTTAAGGAAACAAAGAAAGTGAGAAGAGTATGGTCAATGAAACAAGACTGTCAAAATTTTAGTAGTTGTTGTAGCTAGATTATCGTTATATGTGGAGAGTCACTTTTTTGTTTTATTTTTTGTATGTTAAAAATGTTCATAATAAAAGGTTTTCTAGGTGGTTATTTTTAATAAAGAAACTTAGAGTAGTTATTGATTTAATAAGAGTTTAAGGGTCAACATACAACTCACATATGGAGGCAAAAGGCTGGTTGCCTTATAGCACTGAGAAGTCTGAAAATGAAGGCAGCAGATTTTACCCTTTTATAATACGTGAATATTTGAGAGCTTGAAACAGCCATACCCTGTTATCCATGAATACAGTTTAGTTGAAAATTACATGTGAAATTCACCAAAATAAGAAAGTTCATGCCCTTCTTTAATTAGTGCCTTTCTTGAAGGAGAACACTAACTTAATAAGAGATCACTAATTAAATATGTGATACCTTTTTAAGCTTTACTCCAAGTGCTGGCAATTATCTGGGATATAATGGAGAAGAAATGGCCTGGGTGCCTATAACAAAAAAGAAGGTATATAGTAACTGATTCCAAAGGGTAATTATAGACTATTAAAGAAGAGGTTTTTATTTAACATTTCGTTTTAAAAATAATATATTATTTTCTATAAATTAATTAGGAAAAACACATTTCATAAGTCAGAGTAAAAAAAAAATTCTGAAGACAGTTATGAGCTTCCCTGATCAGAATATAAAACAAATTCAGGACACATAGAATTACTGACATTACTGATCATCCTAAAGTATTCAGAAAATAAAGCTGGAAATTCTTGTGATAAATTTGAGCAAAATGTTATGAAGATGTATCCCAGACAAAAGATAAACAAGAAAACCTATAAAATAACTTACCTAATAAACATCCTAGAAGTCCATATTGAACAAGACCAGGTTAAAATGAACAAATTGTTTTACATGCTTTCTAATTTATAGTGAAAAAGTCAGAGACTCTAATACAACTAGAATCTATGAGAAGAAAGGGTATATATATACACATACATATATTATATATGTAAAATAAAACATATATGGCTGACTTTCTAAAACAAATGGCATAATTAGAGGGTAATTTAATAAATTTTGCTGCATCTTCCTTAGTGTTACCTGTAAGATAAAATTGTGCCCAATGTAGACATTTCATTTGAGTTTTTTTAATTGTGAAAAGTCTCAATATATTCGTAGTTTCAAAAAGTGGGAAGAATAATCAATCTATTTCTTGGTGCCTACTTATAAAGCCTAAAATGCTTAGTCATCAAAAGTAAAAACAACTGTTCCAATACAATTCAAGTAACATTTTAATTGGGTCCATAAAAAAGAGGCAAAAAAAAGCATAGAAAAGATTTATTAATGTTTTTCTGTAGTGTTTCTCACATGCTCACCCTGATCCAGCCTTATTATGAGCAGATAATTATGAAGTTTTCATTCTAATACAAATCTCCTTGAAATCCTTAGGGTCAGGAGGAGAATGGAATCACAAAAGAGAAAAATAATTCATTCAGGGATTAGAAAGAGAAGGAAAGGTGGTGGGGTTTTTTGTTTGTTTGTTTGTTTTGACCCATAATACTTTTTACTCCAGACTGTAAACATCAGATGTTATTTATTTAGTAATTCATATTTTGTTTCACTCTAAAAACTATTTGAGGCAGGACATTACATATCTCCTCTTTGAAACACTCCTGGAAAAAAGCTTCATTTTGAAGAGCAAAGAACTAAAAGATAAGAGGGAACTTTCACAAGGTCAGAAATAAAATCAGAGCTGAGCCCAGCAATATTCAGAGATTTTCAGTCTTTCTATTTCTTGTTCCTAATTCTGAATTTTTCACTGGAAGGTCCAAAGTGATTCATTTTTTTTTTCACTCTTTTGGAAAATATTTTCTGGGCTAGAATGTGAACCCTAAGTGATTTCTTATAAAAGTTGAGCGTTTCATAGTTTGAACTGCCTCAAACAATTAAATATATATTAATTGAATAAGTTATTAATCATGCTTCTCAAACGTCATTTTTTTAGATTGTCTGGGCTAGAATGTGAGCCCTAAGTGATTTCTTATAAAGGTTGAGTGTTTCATAGCTTGAACTGCCTCAATTAAATATATATTAATTGAATAAGCTATTAATCATGCTTCTCAAACGTCATTTTTTTTAGATTGAAAAAAGCTGAATGATAGTATGGAGATCTTATTAAGTAAAAACTAAGATTAAGTTTTCAGCTTAATAAAACATAGTTTACAGTATTAGTAAGCACTCAAAAAGTACATTAAATACTTAGTTATATATATATGTGTGTTTTTATATATGTGTGTGTATATATATACACATATGCACCTACACTTATTTCTTTGTTCATTCATTCTTTTTTCCTTTCCTTCTATCAAACTCTTATATTAGTCAACTCATATTTTAAATTGTTGAACACTATTAAACAGAAATAAACAAAGCTGGAAAGCAGAGATACGTATAGGCTGCCCAACCTTCAGATCATGCTTCTTGTTCTGGTTTGGAGCTTTCCTCCTCATTTTTCTCTATTTGCATTTGGCTAACTTTTATAATAGTTCAGTTGTGCATTTTGAATAATTTTGTTATATTTACAAGTATTTCATGCTTGTGTCTTATACAACATGTTGATGAGTTTTATATCTTGAAGTATTTCTGGTTACCTAGGCTGGCACTGTTTTTCTAACTCCATAAAGACACTCTATGAAGAAAACTTTGGTAGAATTCTTTCCACATGAACGTCAAAACTACTCTAGTAATCTGTGGACTACATATCTATAGTACTCCCCCTTATTCCAAGACCCCCCACTCTCCACAGTGAATTCTTGAAACAATGAATAGTATGGAACTCTATACTCACTATGATTTTTCCTCTGCACATGTACCTATGATAAAGTTAATTTACATATTAGGCACAGTAAGAGATTAAAAACCATAACCAATAATAAAATAGAACAATTATGACAATATACTGTTCATAATTTCACAGTTACTTTTGTTCTTGCTCTAGTTCTTAGCAACCCCAGCATACTATTTTTTTTCTTTTCTTAGTAAGTTGAGAATATTCACCTTTCACTTAAAATAAGCACTTTACAGATTTCTCTTTGGCATATCCGAATTGCCAGCATCACCACTCTTGCTCTTTGAGGTCATTATGAAGTGAAATAAAGGTGACTTGAACACCAACACTGCATACGCAACAGTTGATCTGATAACAGAAGGCTACTAAGTGACTCAGGGGCAGGTTAGTGTACACAGCGTGAGTGCACCGGACAAAAGTTTATTCACATCCTGGAACAGGCACCAGATGACATTACACTACTCAGAAAGGCAAACAATTTTAAATCTATGAGTTATTCACTGAAGAATTTTTTCATTTAATATTTTTGCAGCACAGTTGACCACAAGTAACTGAAACCGTGGAAAGCAAAATCAACTATCAGGAAGGACTACGGTATAGTCTATGTATTATGCTCTATACAGTTCTATATCTATAATATGAAGATTGTCTTCAAGGGTGAGTTCATTTCTATTATCCATCATCTGAAGAAGGGATTGCCATTCATACTGGAAAATTAAGAGCTGGGGGCAAGCTTTAGATAACAATAGAAGAGTTAATCTCACTTTTCTATACTCTCCAAGTGTAGCTAAGAAGGTGCCCCTCCACGCTACAGGTTAAAATGGCAGTGGCCAAAAGCGAGAAAGCAAGAGGCATCAGCATGACCTGACTCTTTCTTGAGATTCCATGCCTCAAAAGATAAAGCTAATAAGTCTAGGAGTGAAAATCTCTTTTTATACATATATTGTTTAGATTTCTAATGGCCTCGCTCTTTAATTTCTTCATACTACTAGATGGTATTTAGTTAAACCTGTTTGGAAGTGCCAGTCTTTCTCAGCTTTGCTGAAAGACATGAAAGAAAAGGATCATGCAGTTTAAGGTGAAACAATTCTGGAAAACTCCAAAAAGAAATGGCATCAGAGGAACAGTGCTGGTACCCCATGGTCAGTTATTCTGATCCATAGTGAGTTCCTTCAGGTAGCTGCCTGTGAGGTTCTAGATTGAACATCACTTAAAGCAAGTGAAATGTCCTTACATGTGCACATATACCACAGAACTTAAAGTACAATCCAAAAAAAAAAAAAATACAATGGCTCAAAGACTCAATACAGGAAGATAGTCCAGACATATAAACATCTAGGCATGACATATAAGCATAAGTCTAGTGAAACATAAAAATCTAGTTATGACATATAAAGTCAAACTCTATTATATACTGTGGCATCCAAGAAAAAAATTAGATGGTTGGCCTATCTGAAGTCCAAAGCCAAGACAATTTCAAAAAGAAGCCAAAAAAAGAACAACTGTCAGTGTGTCCCCAACTCTACCCAAGTGGCGGTGAAGGGTGCTGTCCTGAAGATACTCACAGGGTCAGCAAGAACATCCTAGATAGCGTTAGATGGGTCATCTGCCTCTGATCTGCTCCCTTGCTCTAATCCAAGTTTACCTATCAACTTCCAGAGTATAAATTGATTTATTGATAGACTTTCCACCAGGTGGATTTGAATTCTGCCCTGAGATGTTGGTACAAGTACTAGGATCTTCTTGTCAGCTACTTATCATGAGAAAGTACCCCCTCAGTATGTGGTTTACACATTAATCTTTCATGAGTTTTGTTTTAATGAGTCATGGCTAGTTTCTAACTCACTCTGAGTGTAAGTCACTTTAGACCTCCATATCAAAAGTTGAGACTTGAAAACCACAAAGATACAACTGCACAAAAAAGGGGCTGCTCCAGTGGCTCAGCAGTCTCCACCTCTGACATTTGTATTCCTCTTTGATTTTCACAGCGTATGTCAAAGCTACATTTATGTACATCAATATTCACATTCTGAGCAGAATGATAGTTAAGTATAGAGAAGAAATAAATGACATAAATTACCTGCTATTAAGAAAAAGCGTCACGGTTGTAACTCGCAACTTGAGGAGTTGAATATGAAACAAAAATAGGAGAGAGTGGCAGAGAAGGAAATCTTCAACATAGTGACATTTCTCAAGAAATAAGTGCAGACAGAACCTGAACATACTTCAGCAATTTTAAATACAAATAAAATAAGAAGTCAAATGTATTAGTGCTGCTTGACAATTCTATGATGAAATGAAGTTTCTTGCTACATGGAAATATTATCACTTCTGTTTTTGCTCACTCCTTCATAGAGTTCAGATTCACGATTCCAGGGATAGGCAGTATTCATCAGTGTTTTGACAGCAGGAGATAACAGATATTAGGTGAATATTTCCCTCAAAAGAAATATAAGAATGAGTCTAGACATTATTTTCTCAGAGTTGCTTCTAATTTCACGTGTAATCAAGTTGCCCTTGGCAACTCAGGGAAAGTTAGCTTATCTCCCTGAGTTCAGCATAAAAAAAAATCTAGTCAAGTCTTCACATGAAATGTGTATTATTTGGCTGAAAGAGCAGATATCCACATTTTGTTCTAAAGCATGAGATCCAGTTGCCAAGCTAATACACAAGGGTGATGGAAAAGAGAGCTGAATATTCTTTTTGAAGTTCTATGTAGTTTAAAACATGAATTCTTATATAAGACTAATTTTTTATTTTGACATAATTATTTATATTCCTTTCAAACTAGGTGTGACAACTGATAATGACAACAGAACAGGGTACCCCAGGAGTGGATGAGTGTTACAATCATCAAGCCGCACTGCATTCTCAGTAATTTCACTGTCACTCTGATTTTCACTGCCTGGGATGCTAATGATTTCTGATGTCAGTAGGCCTGCTAAGCTGTGAGGAAACCACTGTGCTCAGTAATAGTTGGGAAGAATTTCTGTGATATTTTTCAGAAAGCAAATGGAGACTTCCCAGAGACAAGCAAATTTTAAACTACTGAGACTCTAAAGACGACATTTAACATTAGTAAAAATGACTTTAGTAGAAGGCAGGTGGAAGAAATAAATACATGAGGCTTCATTAGCTTGATGAAAAATGGCCAGAACTTGCAGAAGAAAACAATGATTTGAGAAAGTGAGACTCATAGCATTTGGCTCTTATTATAATTTTCTTCTACTCATATTTAGTTTTATTTAAGCCCATAATCAAGAAAAGAAAGACTTCTCTTGAAATTTGAAACTGGAATCAGAATGGTAAGATTCTATTCCCAAGTACTACAACTGTGTACGGCCTTTGCATCTCTTTAAAATTTTGGTTGAACTTTATTACCATCATTTAGTAGACAAATGTAGGTTATAAGAAGTACATATTTTGAATTTTATGCAAACTTTTTGCAAATGAGATACCTTTGAATTTCAGCTTTATGAATGAAATAATAAATTCTTAGTCAAATAAATTGTTCCATTTCAGTCTGAGCAATAAAGTGAGATACTCAGACTCAAAAAAAAAAAAAAAAAAAAAAAGTTCCTGAGCCTAGCGGTATATCAGAATAACCTGGCTAAGCTTTAAAAAATACAGCTTCTTGGGTCTCACCCCAGGTTTATTGAAAAGCAGTAATCCACAAGAAACACCTAGAATCTATAATTTTCAAAAGCTCCCATAGAGAATCTCAGGCAGTTATTCCCGGCCTGCCGACTTGTATTTGAGATCCAATGGTTAAGCTATACTCATAAAGAAAGAAAAGCTATTATGTACTGAGCATCTACTACCAGGTACTAACTAGATGCTTCAAAATGCTATCATAATGATTCTTCTTAATGCAGGGACACTGTAGTGTATTGAATAGTGTCCCCCAATATTCTTATCCAATCAGACCCTGACAATGTAACCATTTTGGAAATAAGGTATTTGCAGATGTAATTGAAATGAAATTACACTAGATGAGGATGGACGCTAAATCTAATGACTGATGTACATATCGGAAGAGGAGAGGGCACACATACATGTAAAAAGAGGAGACAGACAGAGAGAAGAAAGCCATGAGAAGACGGAGGCAGAGACTGGAGTGATGCAGCTACAAGCCAAGGAACACCAAGGACTGCCCAGAGTCACTAGAAGCTAGAAGTGTCAAGAAAGGAATTTTCCAGAGAGCCTTTAGAGGGAACATGGTCCTTCTGATACATTGATTTCAGACTTCTAGCCTCCAACACAGGGAAAAAGTACACTTCTCTTGTTTTAAGTCACTCAATTTGTGGAAGTTTGTTATGGCACCCCTAGCAAACTAATACAGACACAGAGACTCAGAGAACTTCAGCAATCTGCCTGAGTTATTCAGATAGAAGGTGATGATGCAGGGTTTCAAACTCTGGCCCCATTGATTTCAAAACACGTGAACTAAAACAACATTGGCAGAGTTCCATAGACCAGGATTCGAGCAGCATTTGGTCAAAGTGGGGTTCCTAGATGGCCTAGAGATCACCCGGGGACCTTATTAAAAATGCGTGTACCTTGATTCTATCTGGAATTACTCCATAAAGTTTTGCAAGCTGGACCTAAGAACCTACTTTTAGCAGGTATCTCAGAAAATCGTCACTCATATTAAAGTTTGACATCACTGACTAGAGAGCTGGAAATATTTAATGTGAAATTTTTTGCTTTTTCATTAAAGTATATCCTGAACATATGAGACAAATAAATAAAATTACAAATGTTATTAGAGAAATTAATGTGATGAAGTCAACATGTACTTCATTTGAAACCTTTTTTACATAAAACTGGGACACTAAGGAAAATGTACATAACTAACATTCATACCTCCCCCATATATGAAGCTGATCACGTTCCATTCTTTTCTAAACCTTGAAGAAGACAAGCAGATATTACACCTATTTTTATATCATAGGAGAGGAGGCTAAGACTGGAGCCTCAGAGAAATTTACAAATCACTCTCCTGTGGTTTATTGCTAGAGCATGACATTTTTTTCTGTCTAGACATTACCAAAAAATTTAGTTGGGAATTAAGATGAAAATAACATGGGTGGGAGAAGTGTGATCTCACTTACTTTCACAGGAAAGTGGAGAGAAAGATAACAGAAAAAGGATATGTTGTTTTTTAAAGCCATGGAAAGAAAAGTAGAAAACAAGTGTGTGAGAAGCCAAAGAGAAGAACTTTATGTTAAAGAGAACTTCAAAACACCCTGGAGAGCATAGAAACTCAGGCTATCAGATGTGAACAATTTTTATCCGAGCATACTCAAAGTTATTCATTAGTTTCTAAACCTTCATATTCATTTAGACTGTGATTTTCTTGGAAATTTCACTCTATCAACAACGTTAACTGGACTAAGAAGGACAAATCAACTAAAGAATTTATATTCCCCATCTAGACGATGAAGAAAAAGAAAAGTGGCGATTTTTCTCTGAAGTAGCCTCTTGTACTCAACTTTTCTTTCACAAAAGTATTATTTCTATTTTTTGACCCTGAAGATGCAGTTAAAAATGTTTTCATTTTAATCAAAAGGCATCTTCTAGGGCAATTGTGTGTGTGTATGGTATGACTTGTCTTTTTTTAAAGCACATCATAACTATTTAAAAGTTGTGTTTGTGTGCATGTGTATGTGTATGTATTTGGCTTTCTCAATTTGTTTTCAGAAAATATAAACTAGAAGGAATTTTTTTTTAAAGCAGTTACCAAAAAACCTTAACAGAAAGGAAAAATAGGAAAAGAGTGGGACAGAAAGAAAAAAAAGGTAGATGATGAAATGTACTAAGGCACAAATAACTTGGTGAGGATCTGTTTTAATCTGAATTAAAAATGTACTTGGCTTATTTATTCTTTATGATGTAATAACAACACATTTTAAATCCAAGGCACCTAAGAGATGAGAATTAATCAATTCAAGCTCTTGTTCATCCTAAAATAAATAACAAAAAAGCTTTACTGGAAAAGCTGATGATTACAAAGTACTTGGGAATCAATATTGAAGGTAAGTTGAGATCTAAAACAATCCTTATTATGAAACTCAGTTTACTTATTAGGACATTTCATTGTAAATTTAGACTCAACCATGAGTAACTTTGATCATAATACAGATCGGAGTTCATGTTTAGTTCTTCTCCTCATTGTACAGAAATTCCGAGCAACATTTGACCAGGTTGAACAGGCAACTAGGTTTCTGGGATACCTCAAACAAATTGGCAGTATCTTCCTTCTTAGGCTCTATCTTCTTGATCTCCTTTACTGGTTTTACCTCTTGAATAAATATAATACCAAGCTGTCCAGAACTTGATACAAGCTTTTTTTTTAATCCTATATTTATATTCTTCCCTCGAGAAAACTCATCTGTTTCTATTATTCATAATATCATCAACCCTGGTATATCCAGCTGCCAATATGCCATTTCTACTTAGTTACATATTGAACATTTTTAATGTAACATGGCTAAAACATCACCCTGTATTTTTCCTTCCAAATTCATTGTCCAAAGACTTCCCTAGGAAATGGTACCACTATCTCTGCGATTATACAGAACAAAAGCCTGCAGCTTTCTTGATTCTTCCCTTTTTGTCACATCCCTAACCTTCCCACATGAAAGGTGAGTCGCTCTTCTTCTGTAATATAACCCAGATTTCACTCCTGGATGCCAACCATCTTCTCCTTTCTCCTGATATAAAACAACCGACTTGTAACTGCTCTAACAGCCCTCATAATCACCAGTCACCACATCCCAAACTTTATTCTTCATACAGAAGTCAGAGTGAACCAAATCACATGACATCCAAATTTTATTTTAAAAGTTTTAGGTAAATAACTTACTTATTATGTAAGCTACAATTGTGTTATTTACTTATTGTGTAAGTAACAAATAAACTGAGTTTCAGAAGTAATACGTAAAAATACTATAAATAATAGTAAAGAAAGAACACTATTATTTTATTTATTAATTGATTTTTAATTGAAAAATAATATTTTTAATACTTATAGGGTACAATGAGTCATTTTGATCTATGTATAGGTAGATTAAATCAAGCTAATTAGCATATTCATCACCTCCCCAACTTATTATTTAAAAAAACACTTTCTTTACTTAGTATATAATGTCTTAAAAATCTAGGTATATCTTTAATATCATCTGCCTCTGTCCTATCTTTATTTATAATCACTCAATTTATGCTTAAAAGTTTTGATTTCTTGAACACTTCAAGTTTATTTCTATTTTTAGTATTTGTATTTTAGTATTTACATTTAGTATTTTTGTGATCTCTAAATTTCTTCCTCCTTTTTATCATTCATGTCTCAAATCAAATATCACTTCCTTAGAAAATTTTCACCAACCACCTTTAATAAAGCATGTCACTTTCAATACTCTATTCCATATTACACTGTTTTATCTTCTAGATAGCTTTTATCATTATCCGATATTACTCCATTTCTTGCTAACCTGTTTGCTTTTTTGTCTTGTACTGTTGAACATAAGTTCCTTGAGAACAAGGGCCTGGCCTTGTTCATAGCTACTTTCCAGTGTCTAGGACAGTATTTGGCACATAATAGGTTCTCAATAAATATCTGATTGATTTATTCCAGAAAAAAAATTACCATATTTTAACAGTGTGGAACTAAAACAGACATAGAAACACAGATACTGCTCATGTTTTTATTGGCATTGCATTAAAGTTTCAATTCGCTTAAGGGGGAAAAAGTGTCATTTCTAGTGTTGACTTCTTTTTATCTATTCCAAACAAACTCAGAATTGTTTCCGTAGTTATTCAAGTGTTCTTAGTTATTTACATTAATCTTTTTTTTTTTTTTTTTTTTTTTTTGAGACGGAGTCTCGCTCTGTCGCCCAGGCTGGAGTGCAGTGGCCGGATCTCAGCTCACTGCAAGCTCCGCCTCCCGGGTTTACGCCATTCTCCTGCCTCAGCCTCCCGAGTAGCTGGGACTACAGGCGCCCACAACCGCGCCCGGCTAATTTTTCGTATTTTTAGTAGAGACGAGGTTTCACCGTGGTCTCGATCTCCTGACCTTGTGATCCGCCCGCCTCGGCCTCCCAAAGTGCTGGGATTACAGGCGTGAGCCACCGCGCCCGGCTACATTAATCTTTCTTGGGCTTCTACGTGTGGAAGTCTGGTACAGTGTACATTGGTATTTTATTGTTGTAAATGAAGACTGATTTTTACTGCACTATTTATCTATCTGGCTAATAGGAATATTGTTGTTTCTCATAAAGGAGAAAAGGACTGAAGCTTACCTTACAGGGAAGTATTGATTAACTCCTTTGTTTTTGTTAGTTTTGTTTTTTAAGAATCAAACGACATCATGTAGGTAGAGTGGTTTTATAAACTGTAAAGGGTTACATGAATGGTAGTTTATATAATAACTATGAACTATAAATGATTTTTTCCTTATATCAGTGTTGTCTATAAGTGATGATATTTTCATTATTTATTTTAAAATATTATTCCTTATTTTGACAGTTTGCATGTACAGCATAAAATCTGTGCTTCATTTTGACAGTATACGTGCCATATATTATGTTGGAGATAATGATGGCGGAGAATTTAAAAAGTTTACCAATTCTAATCCATGCTCATTCAGCTATCTCAGCATAGAAATTCTTTGTATTCTCTTCTACACCTTCTCAAGTGGCAACTCCTCTGTGAAGCCTTCCCCAACTCTGCTTTTCCATTGTACATACACATGCTATTCTTTACTTTGTTTCGACTGCACTTAGATGATAGAAGGTAATGTTTGTTCCCACAGAAACTTAAAACAATAAGTCAACCATTACATAGTACCTATTTCATGTCATACACAACGTCGACCCATTTTACATGATTTATCTTCATATCATCTTCACAAAAATCATATAAGGTAGATACTCTTCATTTTTCTTTTTACAAATGAGGAGATTAAAGCAGAATAAAATATAATTTGACCTGTGTCCCACCTCTAGTAAGTAGCAGAAGCAGGGTGTGAGTTTGTTTCCTTTCCCCGCCTAGCTCCTCTCTATAATTCAATAGAGTAATGAAACTTCAAAAATACAAAAGTCATGTCACATTAATAGAAGCCTAATATTCAGAAAGGTGGCAGTGATAATAGTCCAATCTGTGCAGCTCATTCATTCATTAATGCTTTCAAGAAATGTTTATGAGAATACACTAGGCATTGTGCTTGACACCCATGACACAGAGATGAGGTAGCGTAAGTCATTGACTTCCTTAATTTGTTCATGAGAAAAGGTATGGGGAGAGGCACTTCGAGTGAAGAAGAATCAGATCATTTCTAAAATGTGATGTATTTTTACTCTATTTGCGGACTGTATCTTAAGAAAAAACTAATGCAGTGGTACATAATAAATGAGGAAAAGCCACAATATAAAGAAAATTCAGAACCAATGCATACAAGAAATGAATGAAATAAGAGAGTCTACTCAGCTATTTAGCCTGGAAAAGAAAGAAGACTGAAGTGTTCTCATACCTAGGTAGTTTTGGAAGGCAGAACTAGTAGTTCTACAGGGAGAAAGACATGCAGTAACAGAATTAGGTTCAGAATGAAGTACAAATTTTTAATAAAGTCATTTTACATTGCAATAAGCTACTTATGTTAAATTCCCTGTCATTGGAGTGGTTAAACCTAAGAAAGAATACTTATTATTTGGAGTACTTGTAGAAAGTCTTTCTATATCCGATTAGAAAGCTCATCTCCACTAGATGACTTCTTCAGTCTATTCTGAACTAAAATCTATTCTGCTGTAAATAGATGGAGAACAACAGGATAGACTGTCAGAAACTGTGTAAGATCTGAGATTCACTGTTTCATGGATGCTGTCAGAGAAAAAAAAAACTTAATGAGCAACAAAAGGCTTTATAGCTCATGGCAAAAGCAGTAGCCAGATCTTTATGCCTGTTTGCATAAATTCCCTATGTTCCCCAAGTCCCAAGGTGGTGACATCAAGAATCCATGACAATTGCTTTCATTGGATGGGTAGAATGCTGAGCTTGGTGTCATCACCACTTTCATGGTAACTGAAAGTAAACCTACTCGTTGCCCGATGGAGACAGTACCTCATCCCTCAAGGTTAAGGGTTGCAAACAAAACAAGGTTGAGAGAAGGCTCAGATGGTCCAGGCTTTGCATTCTTGGGATACACAGCAAGAATATGCAGGGACACTCAGGGCTTATGCTGGATTGTCTCTCTCAACACAGACTAAAAAGTCATTCGAAATTGAGATTCCTTGGGTATGCCAGAGTCTCTGATTACCAAAGAAAGCAGATAACAGGGAGGAAAGATATTTCAATGACACAGCTCCTAGTTAAAAGAATCTCCAAACAGTGAGAGATAGATGAGATAAAAACAGTTTGCTTCTAAACCTATTGAATCCAGATGGAAGTTACATATGTCATCAACCTTCTTGTTTGTATGCCAAAAGAACTAACCTATTTGGTGCAGGCTTATTTATAAGGTTTCCAATGGCAAGAAGCACCCATTTTTCAAGTTCAGAATTGCCCAAATCAGCTCTTTCCTATGCAGGAATTTTCATTAGATTTTTTTTTTTTTAAAAAGGGAAAAACAGACTCCTACTGCTTTCAAGACGATAAAAATTTCTGTTCAAACATGAGTAGATGAATCAACATTGCCACCTAGTGGAATAATTCATTTTTCCAGCCACATAAAATTATATTTTCTACAGCTCTATCTGCTTTGTCCTTGTGTTTTGTGAGCAAAGATGAGCTGTTTAAACCCCTACTTCAATCAGTCTGTTTTAAAGAATTAAACTTTCCTTTTGTTCCTTCTTAAAAATTCATTTTTATGCACAAATTGTATCCAATGTAAATTGTGTAAATGGGAACAGTTTCTAAAATAGAACTTTAAGGGATGCTGGTCAAAACTTAAAGTTTAAAAGCTTACCACTTTTTGCTGATGTAAAAGCAAGAAAAGCAAGGTCATTACTTTTGTTACATCAGAATTTAAAGTTGAATTTGTGTGTGTTTAAAGGTATATTTATATACATAAATATTTTTAATATTGATCACTCTAAAAAGTCACAGTGACTGTAATTACTGTAATTATGAGTCACAAACAGATTTTTCAAGGACTTTCTGCCTTTTTAAGGTTTTATTAATGACATTTTACATTTAATTTTTTAAATTAAAGTACTTAATTATTGAAGCTGGAAATAAAGCAAGGAATTTTAAAAAATAACATTTTAACAACCTTTTTAGAACGAAGAATTAGACAAAATTGTAGAACAGTATCGGAAATGTGTTACATTCTAGTCAGTGGGCATTTGTGAAAAGCCACTACAGATACTACAGAAATAAAGACCACTTCTATAATTCCACTTTCCAGTAGTTTTCATAATCTTGTAGGTATCATGGTCAAATTTTTCAGGTGAAATGGAAGACAGAAAAATGAAACACTCAGAGAAATCAAAATGAATTTGAGTCTCTTTCCATTGACTCTAAAATCCCATTGTTTTTCCCTTGAATAAAGCAGTAAAACCAAGTGATTATGATCATGAACTCTGCAATAATGTTTGTAGGGCAGAATTATATAAAATGGTGTTTGAGTTTTTTTCTGTAAATCAAAATAAGTCAAATATTGACAGTTTCATATGACTCTGCCTGTATATTAAAATCTTAACTTCATATGTAACTATAACATTTTCATTAGGAAAGTTGATCTACCTCAATAAACCTTAACCTCCTCATGTTTTCAATAGGAATAATAATACATATCCCAGTAGATGGTTATGAGAAATCAGTGGAGGAAGTCTCAGGCAGTGCTTAACAACTACCCAATCTTTAGTGAGCATGCAATGAATGACTGCTGTCATTAATAGCTACTTTTCAAAATGTACATTTGGCTACTACAGAAAAAGGCTTATTAGCTGACTGTCAACAATTAAAATATGTAAATGGTAAATTAGAAAATCACTTTCTAACTGCCTCTTTGTGAGTTGCTTTCTGATTTTTAGAGTTTCTGTCTAAGCCTTCTTCATGTACTTACTCTTCTGTGCTTCATGTACTCACTCGTCATGTATCCACCCTTTTAAAATTTATTTTTCTAACCAGTTATAAGAGACACAATCAATTTCTTTCACTAGAGCCTCTGAAGGATGAGTTGCCACTCGGTGGTTGTTTCTGCTGATCTAGTCTTCTTTGACTTAGTCATGAACAAGAGGACAGATAATGTTAAAACTTATGCCCTCTTTAATGTGGAAGCATATTCCATTACTATGTACTTCTCCTCTGTCCTGGTATCTCAGTTCTACTCTATATTTGTGAGTCCCAGTTAAAATAAAAACATAATTTCATTGAGTTCTACTGTGTTATATACTTCCTTCTGATATACTCATTATTTTCCCGTGATCTCTCTAAAGACAATGATTTTTTTTAATCCACAAAGGAAGTGGTGCCATTTCATGATTAAAGGCATAGTGTCTAAAGTTAGGTTGTGTAAGATAAAAACTAAGCTTGAACAGGTCTTAGGTATGTGATCAAAGGCAAGTTGCTTACCACCTTTAATTCCTTTATCTGTGAAATGGGAATAATGATAGAACTTGTCTAACAGAGTTGTGGTCAGAAACATAATGTACTTGCCTGGACTAGAGTGAGTCCTCAAGAAATGTTAGTTATTATTAATTCAGGAGTCTTGTTCTGAGAGTTTCAGGCATTCAGAAGTTCAGAGAGAAAGCAATTCAAAGCATTCCTTCTTTTATTCTAATGCTTGAGTTGTACTAACTACCTCATGACATGAAAAGGTAAAGGTTGATATGGTTTCACTTTCCATGAAATTTACAATTGGGGGGCATTTTGTCAGCAAAATTGAGAATTAGGACTATTTTCTTTTTTTTTTTTTTTTTTTTNGGAGTCTCGCTCTGTCGCCCAGGCTGGAGTGCAGTGGCCAGATCTCAGCTCACTGCAAGCTCTGCCTCCCGGGTTCACGCCATTCTCCGGCCTCAGCCTCCCGAGTAGCTGGGACTACAGGCGCCCGCCACCTCGCCCGGCTAGTTTTTATTTTGTATTTCTTAATAGAGACGGGGTTTCACCGTGTTAGCCAGGATGGTCTCGATCTCCCGACCTCGTGATCCGCCCGTCTCGGCCTCCCAAAGTGCTGGGATTACAGGCTTGAGCCACCACGCCCGGCCAATAATTAGGACTATTTTCAATTATCACAGATGTGTCCCAGGAACAAATGGACACAAAGGAAAAAGAGAGTGTCTGTCTGAGAAACTTCCTCACCATGAGGATGCTGAGATTCTTCAGGAGGCCCCCAGGCTCGTTCAGTGCCATGGACAAGAGAGCTTCCTTTGAGCCTAGTCCCAGGAAGAGTAATGCTGTGAGTGTTCACTGTGTGCCAGCCAGTTTGTGTTCTATTTTCATTTTTTTCAGAATATTTCATAAGGTTGGCACATTTATAAGTAAATAAATTAATTTTCAGAAAGATTGAATGACATGGCTAAGACCACCACAATAAAAAATACTAGGTCAAGAATCTGAACTCAGGACAACTTAGCTCCTAAGGCACACATGCCTGACCTTTTCTTGAAGGCTACGTGTGGTAGAAGGTACAGTCAGCTTGAGGTTAATTATAAGCAAATGTTGCAGATACTGGAATTGTGGCATCACTAGAATGGAGAGCAGAGATGCCCCATATTATGAGTAAGAAGAACAATGTTTTATTAGGGAGAAAAAAAGAAGTTTATAGAATTGGAAATGTAGGATAGGCTACCACAAAAGCCAACAGGTCTGTATAAAGCCTGATGGGCCTGGGTGCAGGCAATATGGCCAAGCTTTCTCCACATTTCTTATGTCTTGCCCTTTGTCAAGCTTTTTTGAACCTTCATGCCATTCACTAGGGCAGAAACTGCGCCATTCAGATGTGCCAGCTTTGCATAACAAGATGTTCTCAGAATGCAGCTCAACTTACTCATTTCTAAAAAGATGTAACAATACCTGCCTTACCAAATCCAGGGAAAATTCAGTGAGGTGGCATGTATGCAATGCCTATCCAAAAGACTGATATATAACAGATGTTTGATACATGCTAGTTCAGTGTATTTCAGACTACAGATTGTAAAGTCAATTTCCTGGTTCACAACCAGACACTGGAATGGAAAGGAATAGATCAGAGTGTATCATAATTAATAAGAATAAGACTTGTTCATGAATCTTCTTTAAGATACATGTATGACATATACATATGTATGTTTGAACTACAATAAAACATTTATTTATCATGAGTAGCAATTAAAATTTTGCAAGCTCCTGCACTGTCTCACCTTCTCCTTAACATATTTCCAACTAATATAACTCATAGTAAGGATTGATTAAGCCCCAAATCATTTATTCCGAAGTTTACGGGTTGGCCTTATGTTTTCCATTATTGTTTCATGTGTTAATTTCATTCCACCTAAAATCCTTTGCAAGTGTGTTTATTACATAGCATTTATATCCCCCAATTATTATTATTTGTTCATATGCATTTACTCCCTCTACATTTTAAAGGACGAGGACCTCTCACTATTTCTTTACTCTTTTCTAGCATTGTTAAGAGGACAATGATTTGTTGCTATTGTTGTTAATAAGAAAAACATCAGGCCGGGCGTGGTGGCTCAAGCCTGTAATCCCAGCACTTTGGGAGGCCGAGACGGGCGGATCACGAGGTCAGGAGATCGAGACCATCCTGGCTAACACGGTGAAACCCCGTCTCTACTAAAAAGTACAAAAAAAAAACTAGCCGGGTGAGGTGGCGGGCGCCTGTAGTCCCAGCTACTCGGGAGACTGAGGCAGGAGAATGGCGTCAACCCGGGAGGCGGAGCTTGCAGTGAGCTGAGATCCGGCCACTGCACTCCAGCCTGGGCGACAGAGCGAGACTCCGTCTCAAAAAAAAAAAAAAGAAAAACATCAATTAAAAATCTATAATTTTCCTGAAGTAATGTGATAATATTTAGATGTTCTTGGCAGAGCTTTTAAACTTCCCTTAATTATATTAAAATTACAAAACTACTGAGGAAAAAAATGGGAAGAAAAGAAATGGGCCTGGACTTGGAAGAAATGTGGTTTCCAGATAGGACTGCTATTCCTAAAAAGGTAACCTCTTGAAAGTCATATTCTCTCTCGGCTACAGTTGCCACCTTTTCAATGCAATTGTGAAAGTACAGGATTTTAAAAGTCTCTTCCAAATTTAATGTTTCTGATTTTGTTGGTAATCCTGTATGGCAGAAAAGCATATTCAATGTGAATGACAGTAAGCAAAAGACAGATCCACAATTGGGACTCTTAACTCTATAGTTATTTTTTAATCTTTCAATCTAAATTTTAATATAATACAGACTACAAATTTTGAGTAAAGAACCAAAAGCATTCAAAACAACACTGCTTTGAGGAATAAGGGAACAATTCTGAGCACCAGTTTTAGTAAACTAGAAAAAATAGGAAGAAAAAATGACAAGTGAATCTTGCTTGCTTATCAGCTTTTGGTTTCATCAAGCGGCTGAAGTGAATCTTTTTTGTAATTCTAAATTATTATTATTTATATAGTAATGCACTAGAATTATTGTTCTTAACTGGTTTTAACAGCGCCCAGAAAATGGTTAGGTATTTAATAGGTGTTCATTTGATATTCAAAAAAATCCCATACTGTATAAGAGACAGTGATTTCCATTGTAAAGATGAGAAAACCAAGGTTTATACAAATATATCTCAAAACTTTGTATCTTTTATGGAACTGAAAATATAATGAAATATATGTGAGACAAATAAAAAGATACTAATTATGAATGTCAGACAAATTGAGTATGAGCTCCAAAATCAGAAATGGATTAGGTTTAAAGCAAATTCTTAGATTATAAACTTCCGTTGGAATTTTACAAACCTTCAGTTCAGTTTTTTTGTCCTTCTTGGTTTGGTTTGGATTTGTTCATTTACATTGGTATAGGGTCTCTGAGGTGTTAATGAGGAAAGATTTATGGCATCTATCTTTTAACAATAAAAAATCCTTATTAAGTGGTCAGCATATAAATGAAACATGAAGTAATGATCAGGAATTAGAGATAATTCCTAAATTTCTTATGTCTTCTCTCTAATTGCATCACCAACAAGCAGCATTCACTTTTTAGTACTGTCTTTGAAATCCTTACCATTTCTGTGTATCTGGGATAGAAGCTGCAGTAGAAATTTAAAAATTGCACTAAGCAGAGTTGATCTCATGAGTGATCTGACAGACCAAGCATGCACTAGTGCCCTGTGTCTAACACCAAAGCGTGCAGGGGCTCATTGGCTTGCTGCCAAGATAAGATTACTTGAAATCACCCCTGACTGGCTAAAGGTAGTACAGTCATTTGGAAAACAAACGGAGCAGTCTCTTTTAATTCAAAAGTATCTCCCATATTGCGTTGAGCATTTAAAATTATGCAATTGTAAAACATACTTATTTAGGTTTGCTTTTTTTCTTTTTAAGAGAGTGAATGTCTTTGTATTTCTTTGAAGACCTTAATAAGTAGTGACTTCAGTTCATTGTCATAGTCAGTAGATTTTACATTTAACCTTCCAGTTTAGGATCTCTACAAGTCATTACATTGTAAAGCATCAATAGTACATTGATTTCAAATTCAAATGTCATATAAAACATGGGTCCTCATCACCAGATAAGGGCTGCAATTATTTATATGTTATTTCACACCAAATGAACAATTGACAACAAGAATCCATTAACAACTAATAATCGACGAAATTTTTTGCTTTAAATCACAAGGTTAGAAAAATCTATTACATATTTAAAGTACTTTAAAGTAATCTAAGTCTATTTATTATGATCAATGTGGTCATGGAAGTATTCACATCATAGGGAATGTTTTGTCCTGATTTATACATTTGAAGGGAAATGGAAATTATGTCATAAAGTTCTAATCATCTCACAGGCTTTTAAAAATTTGCCAAGACTTTCATATACAGATGCTGATCTGAGCAATAATATTGACTTTTCATTTACCTGAATGGAAATAAGACTGATGGAGTAAAGGCAAAGGATGAATAGAACAGGGACAAATCTCTGTGGTCTTTGAAATAGAAGGAAAATAGACAAAATAGGAAGAAAGCTATGTTTCCATAGTATTAACTATTTCACTTCAATTTCACAGTCATGCCATGTGTCAGCAAGTGCACTAGTTACTGGGAATTGACAATAACAGCAAAAGAGGCAAAAGAGGAAAACTTGAATAGCAAAGGTGAAAGCACTGTCAGCAATATGAAGTGTGACTTCATCTTGGAGAAGAGTCACAGCAAAGCAGGTGACCAAATTTGTGATCATTTTCTATAAGAGTTATGAGTGGAATTATATCTCCCCTAAAATGCATATGTTGAAGTCGTAAACCCCAATAACCCAGAATGTGAGCTTATTAGGACATAGGATTGTTGCAAATACAAGTCATTAAATGAGGATGAGGTCATACTGTTGTAAGATGGGCTCCTAATCCAATATGATTAGTGTCGTTAGAAGAAGACAAGCCTACTGGGAGAAGTTCAGGTGAAGATGAAGGCAGACATCAGGGTAATTGAGGAAAAAAAAGAATGCCAAAGATTGATCACAAACCAGCAAAAACTAGAACAGAGGCCCAGGACAGATCTTTCCCTAACCCCATCAGAGGGAGCAAGGGCCTGCTAACACCTTAATCTTGGCCTTCTGGCCCCCAAATTATGAGAAAATAACAATTTCTGTTTAAATAATTCTGTGTGTTGCATTGATACAGCCACCCTGGGAAACTGATACAATAATCATGATATAGTGATTTTCAAAAGTATTATATTTTCTGTTTTGACAAATGCAATCTACATGCCAAGTTGCCTTTGGGAAAGCAGGTAAAAGAGTGGGAGAGAAGCTGTGGTGCAAGTGGAACAATACTAAGAAACAGGAACAAAGAATAAAATTATTATTTCAATGGTTCTCATTCCAAGTCACTCAGGTTCATTTCTTAATCACTTACCTATTTTTAATTTCTATATATGGTTCCCCTTGCCCTCTCCTGGGGGGCCACATTTCTCACCTCAGTAACACTTGAGGTTTTCATCATAGGTCCAACCTGCAGAAGATAAAGTGAGTACACAGTATGTACAATTAATTTTTCCCTGACTGAATAGTCCAAAATGAAAAGTACGGCTTCATAAGGAACCAAAATGAGCCTTTGATGCAACAATAAGAAATGGGCCTAAGTCTTGCCACTATTACTACTTACTTGATGTGGATTAATTACCTTCCTCAAACGGCATAAAAGAATTCAGAGCTTATATAAATATCACAACGTTCTCAGGCAGTGAACCTTTCTAAATACATAAGACTTACAGAATATAATAGATGGAAAGAAGAAACTTGGCTCATAATTGTAGGATTACATAGAAAGTGTCTTTTAGGAGCAATTGCTCCATTTTCAGGTTTTAGTTGGCCAGATTTGCAATTTTTTCCCCTAGGGGAGGTACATGGTGAAATTTCTGATGAAATGGCAGATTAAAAAGAAATCAAGTGACCCAATTGATGATCCTACTTTAGGAAAATTACTCCTACACTTTCATTCCATTATGGTCAGTTTCTCAACAGGAAAAGCTGAGACAGACGGCAAGTGCCATTGCTTTTGCAAAGTACTTCCCTGAATTGTATTATTTCAGAGATTGTGTTTCTGGTTCAACTTCCTTATGTTGCAGATGAGGAAACTCTAAGATTTTTTGGTGTTTTTATATGCCTTAATCAAGGTTACTCAGGGAGTAACAAAGTGAGAACACCAGTTTTTCTTATACCTGTCTAATATATGATCATTAGAGCAAAAAATGGTGATCACCGTTACTGGTGTTGCCACCCTCTTATTCTGTTCCCTTCACAGTCATTGACATGAAAATACTGAAGATATTAAAAGCAAAAATAAGTACTTTTTCTCATTGCATCTTAAAGGTATGTTCTCTACTTCCCAAGTTCTTAAATTATACAACAGATCATCATATGGGCTACAGGTTCACTGTTGTCCAAGTCATCCAAACATTATATATTGCCTGTGCCCTACAATCTATATTGCAACACTTAGTTCAATCATAAATAACTATGATAAGTGTCATCAACTTACTTCAGAAGTAGGTTTCAAGTTATAATTTTGCATTTTTGTTAAATCTTTTACATTTGTATTATTCTGTTTCTGTGTCTTCTTTTAAAGTATATTTTAATAGTATGATATCAAGTAGGAAAAATATTAATAGCAATAGTAAAGTGTGATATGTCAACCCAACAAGGCTTGACAAACATAAGGTATAGAAATATAATGTTGCTTATTTTGGTCTTATATGTGTTTAATAATTTTTATTTCCTCCAGTATTTTAAGCACTTGAAGCAGAGAAATGAGTTGTTTTAGTGTCAACCATAATTAGCTACCACACATGTCACAACTCAACAGAAATTAAGATATTATCCAAAGGGGATCTGTTCACTTTATGGTGCATATTATAAGCACTGGAGGATTGATTGTATTTTAGGTATTTGTTTAATTTCATTACATCTTTTTTCTAGAAACTTTATGAAGATCAAAGAAAGAATTGACATACTATAGACCTGTTTACTACAAACTATAGATGATGATCAGTATGTTTTCTGATAATATATTTTTAATTATCATCTCATTAAGGAATTAACAAATTCAATTTTCCATGCATAACATAAAGGCTAGCCTATGGTGTGTCACTTGGAAGTAGTGAAGTGGTAAAATCCAGCAAAAGAGACTACGAGGCGTGAAGGAGTCAAGTTGATATAATTTAGGGAAAAAAATTCTTACAGATCAACTAGAACTTGTGGAGAAAGATAAAAGACTTGCAATCTTTTAAACACAAGAGTAAAAAGAGCCCAAATTAAGAGGAGATCTGAGTTAGAGTGAATTAGAGTTTGAGCTAGAGCTAAAGTTAGAACTAGTGTTAGAGCTGGAGTTAGTGTTGAGTTATAGTTAGAGTTCCAGGTCAAATCTATCCTGCTCCTGTTCATTTTCAGATGCCAGAGACTAGAAGAACCACAAGTCAGAAACAACCAGTCTCTAGACAACACACTACAGGTAATACATATCAGTTAAATCCAGATCTCACTTTTCAGTAGCTTGCTGTTCACCACTAGGGTTCTAAACATCAGTATATTTATCTCTAAGGAACCCGGCAGCTGCTAGTTTCTTGCCCCTTTAGAAATGGTGCTGCTTCCTGACAGCCTCACCCTGGACACTGCATGGGCCTGTCCTCTGGTCTGTCTTAGCTTTGAGTACACGGGGCAGCTGTCTCATTGTTGGAGATTTTTGCATCATTTCATCACTGTTGTACCTACACTATAAGAAATAAAAGGCATAGAGTTGGGTTGGTGGATGTTCTCTGTAGAAAAATGGTTCCCTGGCCGGGCGCCATGGCTCATGCCTGTAATCCCAGCACTTTGGGAGACAGAGGCGGGCGGATCACAAGGTCAAGAGATTGAGACCATCCTGGTTAACATGGCGAAACCCCGTCTCTACTAAAAATACAAAAAAATTAGCCAGGCGCGGTGGCGGACACCTGTAGTCCCAGCTACTCGGGAGGCTGAGGTGGGACAATGGCATGAACCCGGGAGGCAGAGCTTGCAGTGAGCCGAGATTGTGCCACTGCACTCCAGCCTGGGTGACAGAGAGAGACTCCGTCTCAAAAATATATAAATAAATAAATAAATAAATAAATAAATAAATAAATAATTTTTAAAAAGATAGAAAAATGATTCCCTGATCAGGATCTAAACTGAAAACACTTTTCCAGTGGGAATCCTTTCTATAATGCACCACTAAAAATCCAACCCTAGCTGCCTCACCTCTTGTTTTACTCTTTAAAATTCCACTGGGTTTCGAGAAGAAAAAAATACGTGAACTAAAACAGAAAACAATAAAAATAAAACCTACTATTAGATTGTTTTCCCACCAGATCTGATAACCTAAGAAGGACTCATCACTTTTGTTATTTTTCAGTCAGGAATGCATAACCTGAATCAAATCATGAGGAAATATCAGACAAACCCAAATTAAGAAACATTCTATAAAATAATGGCATGGATTATTCAAAAATGGCAATGTCATGAAAGGCAAAGAAAAACTAAGGAACTTTTCCACATTGAAGGAGACTAAACGGACATGATATCTAAACTTGATATGTGGTCTTGGACCTTATTCTTGGTGGTACAAAGGTATCAAAGGTATTACTGGGACAAAAATCAGAATACGACTCAGAGAATTAAGTACCAGTATTAATTTTTTATACTAGATAACTGTACAGTCCTTTTGTAAGTGAATATCCATGGTCCTAGGAAATACTAACTTAAATGTTATGGGACAAAAGACCATGATACACAAAAACTACTCCCAAATATGTTTGTTTGGAAGAGTTAAATTGTTTTTGAAATTATTAAATGTAGGAGGATTTAACAGACGTTATGAGATTTTGTGTATATTTTTGGTACCTCTGAATACATTGTTTATTTTAAATTTTTATGTT